>NC_136269.1:131902538-132043038 GCF_964187855.1 Myxine glutinosa
TTAAAAATTAAGTAATTCTCATATCCGAATCCATGTTCAGATTTTCACCAAAATCGAATGGAATCGTCCTTGTCAGACACCCAACCGGTCCACCAAGTTTCGTCCAGGTCCGTCCATAACTTTTTGAGATATCCTGCTATATGTTGGTTTTAGCCCCATCTCCCACTGGTGAAGAATCACTTAAAATTTTAAATAATTCTCATATCCGAATCCATATTCAGATTTTCACCAAAATTGAATGGAATCGTCCTTGTCAGACACCCAATCGGTCCACCAGGTTTCGTCCAAATCCGTCCATAACTTTTTGACAAACCCTGCTCTGTATCGTTTTCAGCCCCATCTCCAAATGGTTAAGAATCACTTAAAAATTAAATAATTCTCATATCCGAATCCATGTTCAGATTTGCACCAAAATCGAATCGAATCGTTCTTGTCAGACACCCAACAAGTCCACCAAGTTTCGTCCAAATCCGTCCATAACCTTTTGAGATATCCTGCTATATGTTGGTTTTAGTCCTATCTCCCACTGGTGAAGAATCACTTAAAATTTTAAATAATTCTCATATCCGAATCCACATTCAGATTTACACCAAAATCGAATGGAATCGTCCTTGTCAGACACCCAACCTGTCCACCACGTTTCGTCCAAATCCATCCACAACGTTTTGAGATATCCTGCTATATGTTGGTTTTAGTCCTCTCTCCCGCTGGTGAAGAATCACTTAAAATTTTAAATAATTCTCATATCCGAATCCACATTGAGATATTCACCAAAATTGAATCGATTCCTCCTTGTCAGACACCCAACCGATCCACCAAGTTTCGTCCAAATCCATCCACAACTTTTTGAGATACCCTGCTCTGTATCGTTTTTAGCCCGATCTCCAAAGGTTAAGAATCACTTAAAAATTAAATAATTCTCATATGCGAATCCATATTCAGATTTTCACCAAAATCGAAAGAAATCGTCCTTGTCAGACACTCTATCGGTCCACCAAGTTTCGTCCAAATCCATCCACAACTTTTTGAGATATCCTGCTATGTATTGTTTTTGGCCCTGTCTCCCAATGGTGAAGAATCACTTAAAATTTTGCATAATTCTCATATCCGAATCCATGTTCAGATTTTCACCAAAATCGAATGGAATCGTCCTTGTCAGACACCCAACCTGAACACCAAGTTTCGTCCAAATCCATCCACAACTTTTTGAGATATCCTGCTATGTATCGTTTTTGGCCCAATCTCCAAATGGTTAAGAATCACTTAAAAATTAAATAATTCTCATATCCGAATCCATGTTCAGACTTTCACCAAAACCGAATCGAATCGTCGTTGTCAGACACCCAACCGGTCCACCAAGTTTCGTCCAAATCCATCCACAACTTTTTGAGAGATCCTGCGATGTTTCGTTTTTTGCCCAATCTCCCACTGGTGAAGAATCACTTAAAAATTAGATAATTCTCATATCCGAATCCATGTTCAGATTTTCACCAAAATTGAATGGAATCGTCCTTGTCGGACACCCAATCGGTCCACCAAGTTTCGTCCAAATCCGTCCATAACCTTTTGAGATATCCTGCTATGTATTGTTTTTGGCCCAATCTCCAAATGGTTAAGAATCACTTAAAATTTTAAATAATTCTCATATCCGAATCCATATTTATATCTTCATCAAAATCGAATGGAATCGTCCTTGTCAGACACCCAATCGGTACACACACACACACACACACACACACACACACACACACACACACACACACACACACACACACACACACATTTACTTTTAGCAATAGATGCAAAAATCGAGTATAATTTCTTTTCTGTCCCTGGAACCAAATAAACAATATATTTATAACAAGCCACAATCGTGGCTGTTATAAATATACTCGCAAGGACCCATGGAAGTTCCACGTAATGTAAAATGTGACCAAGTCCTCAACTCTCTCCCACCTCACAAACCCCAAGTCCTCAACAACCCCCTCCCAACCTTAAGGGGTCAATCCCCTCCCCACTCCAAGCCTTCAACCCTCCCCCTTCCCACCACAATTCCTCAACTCCGCACCTCTCCCCCCCCCCCCCCCCCCCCCACAAAGCGTCGACATCCCCTCCCAACTCTCCCATCTTTTCCCATATCCCCCCCCCCCCCAAACAGAAGTCCTCACCCTAGCCCTCCCAACCCTAAGGCGTCCATCCCCTCCCCACTCCAAGCCTTAAACCCTCCCCCTCCCCACCTTAAAATACACATGAATATATATCTATATACACGACCGGTCAAAGGTTTTAGAACACCTCAATTTTCCCAGTTTTTAATTGAAATTTACGCAGTTTAATGTCCAGTGAATAACCTGAAATGGTACTAAGGTAAGCAGTAAACTGCTCGAGGTTAAAAAAAAAAGTTTAGGTTCGCAAAAACGGGAAAATAATGTAATTTGCACAGTTATATTGTAAAAAAGGCCTTCTTCAGGGAACAAGTCATGGGTTAACAACTTACAGTTGTTCTGCAGAAATGTAAGTAAATTAAGCCTTGAAAGTTGATGCAAACAATTCCGACAGGTGTCCCAACCTCTGCTGATTACTTGATTACAAACCCCCTGTCTGTATATAAGCAGTATTGGAACAGACTATTATTACACCCTCTGAAACATTATTTGGACAATATTGCACTGCAGGGAGTAGTATATTGGAAACTGGAGGAAACTCTGACAGGAAGAGGTCTGCCAGACCCAAAGCCACAACAGAATCAGAAGACAAGTTTCTGAGAGTCAACAGCCTGCGTGATAGGCAGCTCACAGGACAACAGCTTCAAGCACAGGTTAACACTGGTCGAAGTAAGCAAGCCTCAGTTTCAACTCTGAAGAGAAGACGTTGAGCTGCAGGTTTGACAGGTCGAGTGGCAGTAAGAAAGCCATTGCTAAGATGGCAAAATAAGAAAAAGAGGCTTGCCTGGGCCATGAAGCACCGCCAGTGGACTTCTGCAAACTGGAAGAAGGTCTTATGGACCGATGAATCAAAATTTGAAATCTTTGGTTCATCACGCAGGGTTTTTGTACGCCGTCGAGTAGGCGAAAGCATGGTTCCTCAGTGTGTGACACCAACTGTCAAACATGGAGGAGGAAGCGTGATGGTCTGGGCTCTTTTGCTGGATCCAGAGTCTGCGATTTGCAAAGAACGACTGGCACCCTGAACCAAAAGGGCGACCACAACATTTTGCAGCGCCATGCAATACCCTCTGGTATACGCCTGGCTGGTCAGGGGTTCATCCTACAGACGGTAGGCTTCAAATCATGGAATGGCCAGCACAGTCTCCAGACTTAAACCCCATCGAGCTGGTTTGGGATGAACTGCACAGAAGGGTGAAAGCAAAGCAACCTACAAGTGCAACACATTTGTGGGAGCTTCTGCAACAGTGTTGGGAAGAACTTCCTGAACAATATTTGATTTCCATTGTAGAAAGAATGCCACGAGTGTGTTCGGCGGTTATAACCGTACTATCGGACCTCATCTGTGGTGTGTTTCACCGAGACATGGCTTGGTGAAGGGGATGACGTGTCCTTCGATGGATTCGAGATGATCAGGGCAGGGTCTTTCCGATCATAGTTGTGACGACCCTGATGAACTTACTGAGACGATCACAGATTATGTGAAGTTCTGTGAGGACCTCATGACCACAGAGAGAACCATTCACATGTTTCCCAATAACAAACCTTGGGTTACCGCTGAAGTGAAGGTGTGTTTGATGAAGAAGAAGCGTGGATTCCTGAAGAAGAAGCGTGCATTCCTGAAGAAGGTTGACTCCGTCCTCAGGGAGGCGAAGAAATAATTGCGCTCTGTCATCGCCAGGTGTAAACGGTCGTTCAAGGATAAGATTGAAGAACAACTACACGATGGTGATGCTCGTAACGCTTGGAGGGGACTCAGGCATATGATGGGCATGGATGAGAGGCTCAAGGATGGTAGATTTCCCATCAATGTTTCAGATTCCAAATTTGTGGTTGAATTAAGTGACTTTTACGCAAGATTTGATGTTCCAGGAAACCGAGTAAAACGTGAAGCTCCCGGGAGGGTCTAGATGCTGGAGCGTGTCCCACACCTGTAATTTGTGAACCTGATGTCGTGAGGTGTTTTCGGGCGTTTAGTAAAAGGCTTGTGGTCCACATGGCAGTAAGTCTGGTATTCTGAAAGAGTTCTGTTTAGAACTTAGTAATGTTTTTACTCGATTGTTTCAGTTACTTTTAACTGTTCATACTGTTCCTATTTGTTGGAAAAAGTCCATTATTATTCCCGTGCCAAAAAAGTTCACCCAAGGCAGCTCAATGATTATGGACCTGTTGCCCTCACCTCCATCTTGTGTAAATGTATGGAGAAATTGATGGGGAAGTTTGTAACATCAGATGTAACTCCGAAACTGGATCCTTTACAATTTGCCTACAAAGCAAGACGAGGTGTTGAAGATACCTGGCTCAGTTTACTTCATCTAATCACAAGTCACCTTGACCAGAATGGAACCTATGTCCGTGTGTTATTTATTGATTTCTCGTCAGCCTTTATCACTCTGCAGCCATTTACCCTTCTGAAGTTGTTGAGTGACCTGTGCCTGAACCCCCATTTCATACTCTGGGTGGAAAGTTTTTTACGAGGCCGTCCTCCGCAGGTGAGGGTGAATGGTAGCTTATCAAAGTTATCAATCTTGAATACTGGTGCTCCACAAGGCTGTGTATTGTCACCTCCACTGTGCACTTTGTCCACCAATGAATGCGTGGCTCGAAAAGAAGGTAAGCAGTAATCACAATCATCAGTGTTTTTGAGCCGGCCATCTCTCAATGGTGAAAAATCAATGAAAATTGTAAAAATTCTCCGGATTCGTCCTTGTCACTCACTCAGCCATTGTGACGTCACTAAGGTTGGGCATGGTCACAATGACAGAGAGAGCCGTACATTGTTCGGGCTCATTTGGTTATCGACTAGCAGCAGACAAGATGTGGATTCTCATCGCGGTCTTCATCCTGGTGCTAAATTGTGGAATATCGCGACCAACACAGCAGGTAACGGGTTTGTAAGAGATAACGTACTCGGGGAAGGTACACCACACGACAGGAGATTCTTAGTTACAGTTTGTCAAATACTTTTGCGGTTTAAACCGGTAACGATGGAGACGACGAAAATGCAAATTGCGTCTCCTGTCACGGAGCCGGTAATCTGGGCCTGAGAGAAACGATTGGTGGGTCTTCGCAGAGAGTTGTGATCTTGGCATTGAATGGTGTTTTCAGAATTAAGGAAAAGAAAAAACGAGGTTTCAAATTTCAAATTGAAATTCCTCGACATTTTGCTGTTTGGACAACCTTCCATATTTTATATCTTGTTATTTTGTTTTCTTATTCCCTTTGTGTTTTATGTTTTAATGATGGTTAACTTACGGTGTCACCAAAGAATAATTTCCCTGAATATGGGACAATAAAGATTTATTATTATTATTATTGAAGAACAAGAACGGCACTCAGTAGAGAGCATATCTCCGCCTGGTTGGCCATATCACTTACAAACTTCTACTAGCTGGATCAGGATCCGGATCATCACCAAAATGTAAGCATTTCTTCCTCGTCACACACCCAACCGGTCCACCAAGTTTCGTCCAAATCCATCCATAACTTTTTGAGATATCCTGCTATGTATTGTTTTTGGCCCGAACTCCCACTGGTGAAGAATCACTTTGAAATTCTAGTCGCCGGATCTGAATCCGAATCCGGATCTTCACCAAAATATAATCATGTCGTCCTTGTCACATGCGATACATCTCTGCTAAATTTCGTCCGAATCCGTCCACAACTTTTTGAGATATTTTGTTCACATACAAACAAACAAACACAAACGGACAGACAGGGGTGAAAACATAACCTCCATCCACCTGGCGGATGATAACACCGATTGCTGGTAAATGCTGATTGCTGGTAAATTGCTGGTAAATCCCTCATCGTCGAGAGGATGTGATGAGGAATATAAAGAGAGTTTATCTTTGGTTGGAAACTGCAGGTTTTCGGGTTAAGTTTCCCCAACAAGCAAAGTTGGAATTTGTCCGTTCAAGGAAAACGCTTCTTCCTGGTCGTGTCCATGGAGGAATGTTCACGGTATACTTTTTATGTAACTGGTACCACACATTGCACTCGTTTGTAAGGTGCAAATTGATAACCGATAAAATACATCTCAGGATTGGCAAGGCTTAGCAGGTTGCGCACTCACCTTGAGCTTTCCTACCTGGGTTTGAATCTTGATCCATGTATAAACTGCCACCCTGGTGTTTCACGTGCAGAGTGGTACATCACTGTGTGTACCAACCATCGGAGGAACGTTAAGCCAGAGGACCCGTCTGCCAGCACTCGTTGGTGGACGTGAAAGATCCCACGGTGTTTCTCGCAAAGAGGAGGCGAGTTATCACCAGCATTCTGAACAAATCACAAATTGCTTCCCAAACCCTCTTGCAAAACTGCCCTTGGTCACCAAAACATTATGACCAGTGGGAGTTCAATGAGGGCTTCATCCTGTGTCCAGTGGATTGAAAGCGGGCTCATGGATGATGGATGATGGTGATGAAATGCATCTTGAAAAGTTGGGTCTAAACCCCTTTTCTAAAACAGATGATAAAGTTTCACCTAAAATAAAAATTCACAAACATCTTGTTTTTTTATGTCACCAAGTTTTGGATTTTGTAAGCGAATTGTAAAAATATTTGTTTAGTTTAATTTCAAATGTAATAAACGTTTCTCCTGTCCCTACCCTTGTCCATGTCCATAGATGTTCCAGAATGATGCTGTGGAGGGAGCAATGACGTCCCAAGTTTGGGTTGTCCTGGTGGTCGCAATTGCGATCATTTTATTTGTCGTGGTACAATCATTTGAACCATTGGCCTGGTTCAAGAGGAAGAGCCACAAAACAAAGCCCCGCACTCGGTGGTGAGGAACACAAGCGACGTTTACATCAATATTTTACTTTCTATCAACATCAATATTTTCATCCAAGGGGACAAGATAGCTCAGGAATTTAAAATGAATTCACGTTGAATTTTTACAAATAACCAGCAGAGGATCGACCCTCTGGGTGTGTCGAGTTTGCACATTACTTGCTGAAAAAGAACAGTCGGTGTTTTCCAAGAAAACTATAGATCTGTTTGTGTGGTCTGTCTGAGGGGACTTCAAAAGGGTTAAGGGTCTTAAGTGTGTCAGGGTTGCAGGAGTTCTAAATGGTCTTTGGGGTCGTCAATGTTCTTAAAGGGTTTTGGGTTCCAAAGGGTCTTAAGGGGTGAAAAGCGAGAAAGAGGTCTAAGGGTTCTAAACAAAGATGCAAATGTCTAAACTAAAGGGTCTAAAAGGTCTTCAAAGGTCTAAGACGGTTACAGTCCTGCAGGATATCATGGGCTCTTTAGGATCTCAGGGGTCTAAGTTCTAACGGGGTCCATAGGGTCTTAATAGTTAGTCTCCTCGAAGGATTCTAAAGGGTCTAATGGGGTCTACAGGATATACCCGCATGCACATTGGGTCAACAAACCTATAGGGTCTACAACCATGCACCCGCTCTAACCCGCACGCGTGAACAAGTTACGTCATCAAGTCTACGATAGTTAAATTTAAGCTTATTTTGGACTCTTTTGTACTTTATTATTAAATGTTATTTTTAGGTCACGATGCTAAATATAGGTCTTACTTCCACCACCGAAGGAGGCCACAGGTTAATTTTTCACCCTCTCGGTTTGTTTGTCTGTCTCTCTGTGAACAGGATATCTCAAAAATGTTGTGGACGGAAACGGACGAAATTTGGTGGAGAGGTTGGGAATGTGACAAGGAAGAAATTATTTGATTTTGGGTTTTATTTGATAATTATGACGTCATCGGCCACGTGGTTTGGCTGCCATATTTGTTTTAGCACAAAAACCTTTCCATGGGTGGGATTAAACTGGATTAAACTGGATTAAACTCCATACCTGGATGACCCGAAGATGACCTTTATTGAGTTTTCCCCATTAAGTTGGCTTGGGTTCTGAGGCACATTAAATTTAACATTGAAGTCAATGGGAAAAAAGGGAAAAACTTATTGATTCACACCTCCTCTCTCATAAAATTACACCCCCTTTTCTCTCAAAAAATTGCGTCCACTTTTTGCGAAGCTAATTTACCAACTACTAAAACACAGCATTTAAACTTGAAGTCAATGGGGAAGGAGCTAAAAACTTAATAACCCTCTGGATTTTCAACCAGATTTCACCCTCTTTTGGGACAACCTATTTCCAAATATTTAATCCTCATTCGACCTAACTACTACTGATAGGTTCTAGCTCACCTCAAATTTAACATTGAAGCCAATGGGGAAAAGTATGGAAACTTATTGACTCAAACCACCTATCTTGAAAAATGACACCCCTTTTTTTCTCTCATTAAATCACGCCCCCTTTTCTCCTGCCTAAGTCCCACACACTTTTTGCTAAGCCCCGCCCACTTTCCCTAAACCTTGCCCATGGCTTGAAATGCCAGGCATGCCAGGCTTGAAAAATGACACCCTTTTTCTCCCTGCATTTAACTTATTAACTCCCCCCATTTTTCATTATACTCATGCAGAGACCCAACGAATATTTGTGTTTCATTTTTAGGTAATAATTTAATTCTCTTAGAAGAACAATCACCATCTAGAATATTGACAAATGTTATATTAGAATTTAACTATATTGAGAGAGATCTCGCGAGATCACGGCGAGGTCACGTCTTTTCGAAGCTGCTCCATGCGCTCACGCTCTCGAAGCTAAGTGATCTATCACAATCGTGTTTTTGTCGAGACTGTATCTATCTTTCGGTGTGTGTACCTATAGCGTATCTTTTGGAAAATTTTCGGTGCTAATTTTTCGTACATGTATACACAATCGTCGGTTAATGGTATCGAGTATTCTGCGGCCTAGTACTCGGAGGCTTAGACTACCGTACCGTCTCCGACCTTGTGGTTTGTTTTTCTCTCAGCGATTCGTCGAATGCGCTGAAATTATTTTCGTTCTCTGTTTCGTACCAGTCGTTCACCCCGTACCTCCTTGTTTAATATCTGTACTCACAAAAAAAAAAAAAAACCCCCAAAAAAAACATTTCCTTCCCAGGTCTTATTCGTTTATTTGTTGTTCTTTTTGTTCGTTCGTTCTTCGTTCGCGATCACGCGGTTAGAAATGTATAATCTCTCCCCTGAACAACTATTTTCTCTCATATATTATAACACCCTTTTCTTCTTTTCCGACAAAAGGATGCTTTCGTCTTGCTCACCAAATCTATTCATTCCAAAAAATATATATAATACCATCTCTTGTGGTTTCTCCTCACCCGCAGGAGTACCTCTGGTTACGGCTTCCTCTCCGCTCCCACCTTTTGTTCATATGTGTTCTGTACCGTCCCCCAAACAGTGATGACTCCATCTACATTTCAATGTCTGACAACATGGACCAACTTCTATCCACTCATCCCAACTCTCTCTTCCTCATATGTGGTGACTTCAACTGTCATCATGCCACCTGGTTGGGTGTGGGTTCCTCTCTCACTAGTCATGGCACCTCAGCAAAGGACTTCTGTGACTCACTGGGATTGACACAATCTGTCAATTTCCCGACCCGGATCTCAGCCAATGGAGTATCTTCTCTTCTAGACTTGGTTATGACTAACTTCCCTGCTAATGTCTGCTGCTCTTCTTCTGCTCCAATCGGTTCTTCTGATCATGTGCTTGTCAAAGTGGACATCTCTCTGGCCATTCTCAGAGAGCCTCCTCAGCGTCGACGAGTCTGGCATTTCACTCAGGCCGACTGGGACGGTCTTCAAGCAGCCATCAATCGTCTGGATTGGTCTCCCATCTCCACTGCCTCTGACATCAATTCTTCCTGGGAATTCTTCCAAAGCAAACTGATCTCTCTCATGCACAGATTTATCCCATCTCGCCTTCAATTGTCTTACCCTTCCTCCCGTCCATGGTACACTGAATCTTGTGGTGAGGCAGTTGCCCTGAAACAACTTGCCTTTGCCTCTTGGAAGGCTAATCCAACTGAAGGAAATCTCAGTTCCTTCCACCAAGCTCGGAACAAGTGTGTGTCTACCCTCAGGAGTGCCAGGAAGCACTATCTCTCCTCACTCAAGAATGAACTCTGAAACCTGTCTCCTTCCTCCAAATCCTGGTGGCGTCTGGTCAAATCCGTTTCTGGTGTTTGTTCCCCCTCCATCCCCTCCCTTACCTCAAATGGCCACACAGTTGATATCGCACGTGACAAAGCCGAATGCCTCAACTCTGTGTTTGCCTCAAAATCCTTAGTCCCAAACCCATCTCTCTCTGTTCCCACCCTTCCCAGTCGAACCAAACTGCTCCTGGACTCTGTGACCTTCTCTCCTGACAAGGTGGAGGAGTTTTTGTCAAACCTCGACTCTGATTCTGCAACTGGACCAGACGGCATCAGCCCACGGGTCCTAAAATCCTGCTCTGCCGCTCTATCTCACCCTCTCTCTGTTCTTTTCACCCTATCTTTTGCTCAAGGTCATCTGCCAGCATCCTGGAAATCAGCTAACATTACCGCTTTACACAAAAAAGGTGCAAAAACAGATCCTTGCAACTATGGACCAATCAGCCTGCTCCCAATTATCAGCAAAGTCATGGAATCCATCATTGCTTCGGATATGAAATCTTTCCTCTTCTCCAATGGCTTGATCTCTGATCATCAATTTGGTTTCAGACCAGGTCACTCTACTCTGGACATGCTGCTTCTGCTGTCTCAACAATGGATGGAGGTCCTGAATGCCAAACAGGAAATCAGAGCTGTCTCCCTTGACATATCAAGGGCCTTTGATACGGTCTGGCACCCAGCTCTGCTCACCAAACTCTCCTCCTATGGTATCCATGGAAATCTCCATGCATGTCTTGCGGACTTCCTCTCTGGTCGTAGTCAACGTGTGGCCCTGAATGGATTTCTCTCATCTCCCCTTCCTGTTCAGGCTGGAGTTCCCCAAGGAAGTGTGCTGGGCCCTGTGCTTTTTCTGGTCTTTATCAATGATCTCTCTGACTCTCTGGAAAATCCTCTCTATCTCTTTGCTGATGACTCCACTCTCTGCTGCTCCATTCCTCTTCCCTCAGATAGGCAGTCTGCAGCCTCCTCACTCTCTGAAGACCTGGACAAAATCACAGACTGGTCAAACAAGTGGAACATGTCCTTCAATCCTGCCAAATCTCACTCTCTTACTATGTCTCTCCGAAAAGATC
Source organism: Myxine glutinosa (assembly GCF_964187855.1). Lineage (NCBI taxonomy): Eukaryota > Metazoa > Chordata > Myxini > Myxiniformes > Myxinidae > Myxine > Myxine glutinosa. The sequence goes on from NC_136269.1 coordinate 131,913,798, forward strand.
GACTGGACAACCCTCCCATCTACTTTCTCAACAATCCTCTCCAAGAAGTTCTGTCACTCAAGCTTTTGGGTCTCACTATCTGCCATGATCTTTCTTGGGAAAACCACATTTCCAAGCTGGCCTCCAAAGCCAGTCGCCGACTGGGCATCCTCCGTCGTGCGAAGTCCTTCCTCGGCACACCTGAGCTCCTCACCACATACAAGGCTTTCATCCGCAGCTCAATGGAATACTGTTCTCCCCTATGGGCTGGTGCTCCTGCCTCACACCTGGCTCGGCTTCACGCTGTTGAATCCAAAGCTTTCAAAATCATTGGAATCTCCCGCGATGAAGCTATCTCTGAGGGCCTTTCACTCACTCACCGCAGGCAGGTAGGTGGTCTTTCTGTCTTCTACCGACTCCTCTCCGGCCTTGCTCCCCCAGCTCTCTCCGTGCTCTGTCCCCCAAATATTCCTACAGGTCGCACAAGATCTGCCAGCAACCCTCTGATGGTTAAACTGCCGAAATCTCGGCTCTCTGCTCACCTTCACTCTTTCATTCCTCTTTTCTCCCGCCTGTGGAACAAACTCCCACACTCCCTTCAATCCCTCTCCTCCCTCCAGGTCTTTAAAACAGCTGTTCACCACCATCTCTTATCTTCCCCCATCCATAACCTTGATCTTTTCTACCCCCACTAATTCACCCCAGATCCACCTTGTTTGAAATTCCAACTTATTTCCTGGAAATCCTGGCAGTGTCCATATGTTTATACCTCTCCCACCCCCCCCCCCTTCACATGCCTCCCCCCCTTCACATGCCTCCCCCCTTCACATGCCTCCCCCCCAAAGCCCTCTCCCTCCCACAGATCTCTCGATGTCTCCATGTCTCTCGGTCCCTGCTCTCAAATGTTGTGTTTGTGTCCTTCCCCCTCTCTCCCCATCTTGTCTACCGCTCCCGATGTTATTTGTTTTATGTGTCTGTTTGTCTTTCTGTGTGATTAATTTTCGCTCTTTCACGAGCCTCGATCTTGTATACAAAAAAAAAAAAAAAAAAAAAAAAAAAAAATCTCTTACAGTTCCTCCTTTCTACATTCCCTAAACTATCCAGAACTCCACCCCTCCTCCAGTGTCCTCAAACGTATTTTTGACTCGAAGGTCTCAAACTCATTTTGCAAAAAATGTTCGTTTCCCATGAATCGTACACTTTTCAAAATCCAATCTCACCCCTCCCCTCCAAATCCTCCCCATCACCCATCCCTTTCAAATCTCCCCCCTTGCCCCTTCCCTCCCCCCCCTCCTAGACTCCCCTCTCACCCCTCCTCCTCAACGCATCCTCCCTGCTTCTTCCCCCTTCCAACTTTCACCTTCATCTCCCCAAACCTTCTGCCTCGCTCTTCCCCCTCCTCAAATAACACCTCACTGTGCCTCACCCAATCTCCATCAAACCTTTTGTCCGCCCCATTCTTCCCTTTCTCCAAGCTATTCTGAAATCTCTGAAATCTCTGACACACCTTCAATAGCTCTCCCTACCTCTTCCTCCTCTTCCACATCTTACCCTACCCCTACCCCCCCCTGTTCTGGACCCGATGCTCCCCTTTCCTCTTCATTAACGGTATGGACCTCAAACATCCGGGGCCTTCGCTCAAACTTGACTGACCTCTCCATACAGGTTGCTTCTGACAAACCAGATGTGATCTGCTTAACAGAAACTTTCCTCCTTCATGATGTCTCTGATGCCTTGGTATCTCTCCCAGGTTACTCCCTCCTCCGGTATGATAGACCTGAGCCTCGTCCTGGAGGTGGGGTTGCTATCTTTATAAAAAACTCTCTTCCTCACTCGCCCTCCACTGCCCTCTCTCCACCTCACCCCCAGGAATACCTTTGGCTACGGCTTCCACTTCGCTCCCACCTTTTGTTCATATGTGTGTTGTACCGTCCACCAAACAGCGATGACTCCATCTACATCTCACTGTCTGATAATATGGACCAACTTCTATCTACCCATCCCAACTCTCTCTTCCTCATATGTGGTGATTTCAATTGTCACCATGCCAGTTGGCTGGGTGTGGGTACCTCTCTCACCAGCCATGGCTCTTCAGCAAAGGACTTCTGCGACTCACTGGGACTGACACAATCTGTCAATTTCCCGACCCGGATCTCAGTCAACGGAGCATCTTCTCTTCTGGATTTGGTTATGACAAACTTCCCTGAAAATGTCTGCTGCTCTTCTTCTGCTCCAATCGGCTCATCTGATCATGTGCTTGTCAAAGTGGACATTTCTCTGACCATTCTCAGAGAGCCGCCTCAGCGTCGACGAGTCTGGCATTTCACTCAGGCCAACTGGCACGGTCTTCAAGCAGCCATCAATCATCTGGACTGGTCTCCCATCTCTACCGCCTCTGACATCAACTCATCCTGGGAATTCTTTCAAAGTAAATTGCTCTCTCTCATGCACAGATTTATACCATCTCGTCTTCAGTTGTCATACCCTTCCTCCCGTCCATGGTACACGGAATCTTGTGGTGAGGCTGTTGCCCTGAAACAACTTGCTTTCGTCTCCTGGAAAGCAAATCCAACGGAAGGAAATCTCATTTCCTTTCACAAAGCCCGAAACAAGTGTGTGTCCACCCTCAGAAGAGCCAGGAAACAATATCTCACCATTCTCAAGACCGAACTCTCTTATCTGTCTCCCTCTTCCAAATCCTGGTGGTGTCTGGTCAAATCTGTTTCTGGTGTTTGTTCCCCCTCCATCCCCTCCCTCACCTCAAACGGCTTAACGGCTGACTCCGCACGTGAAAAAGCTGAATGCCTCAACTCTGTGTTTGCCTCTAAATCTTGTGTCCCAAACCCATCCCTCTCTGTACCCACCGTACCCAGTCGTACCCAGCTGCTCCTGGACTCTGTGTCCTTTCCTCCTGACAAGGTGGAAAAGTTTCTGTCAACCCTCGACTCTGATTCTGCAACTGGTCCTGACGGCATCAGCCCACGGGTCCTAAAATCATGTTCTTCTGCTCTTTCACTCCCTCTTTCTGTTCTCTTCACCCTCTCTTTTGCTCAAGGTCATCTGCCATCTGCTTGGAAATGAGCCAACATCACCGGTTTGCACAAAAAAGGTGCAAAAACAGATCCCAGCAACTACAGACCAATCAGCCTTCTCCCAATTATCAGCAAAGTCATGGAATCCATCATTGCTTCAGATATTAAATCTTTCCTCTTCTCCAATGGCTTGATCTCTGATCATCAATTTGGTTTCAGACCTGGTCACTCTACTCTGGACATGCTGCTTCTGCTTTCTCAACAATGGATGGAGGTCCTCAACACCAAACAGGAAATTAGAGCTGTCTCCCCTGACATTTCATGTGCCTTCGATACGGTCTGGCACCCTGCTCTGCTCACCAAACTCTCCTCCTTTGGTATCCATGGAAATCTCCACGCATGGCTGGCGGACTTCCTCTCTGGTCGTAGTCAACGTGTGGCCCCGAATGGGTTTCTCTCATCTCCTCTTCCTGTTCAGGCTGGAGTTCCCCAAGGTAGTGTTCTGGGCCCTGTGCTTTTTCTGGTCTTCATCAATGATCTCTCTGACTCTCTTGAAAATCCTCTCTATCTCTTTGCTGACGACTCTACTCTCTGTCGCTCCATTCCTCATCCCTCAGATCGGCAGTCTGCAGCCTCCTCACTCTCTGCAGACCTGGACAAAATCACAGACTCGTCAAACAAGTGGAACATGTCTTTCAATCCTGACAAATCTCACACTCTTACAATGTCTCTCCGAAAGGACCGACTGGACAACCCTCACATCTACTTTCTCAACAATCCTCTCCAAGAAGTTCTGTCGCTCAAGCTTTTGGGTCTCACTATCTGCCATGATCTTTCTTGGGAAAACCACATTTCCAAGCTGGCCTCCAAAGCCAGTCGCCGACTGGGCATCGTCCGTCGTGCGAAGTCCTTCCTTGGCACACCTGAGCTCCTCACCACATACAAGGCTTTCATCCGCAGCTCAATGGAATACTGTTCTCCCCTATGGGCTGGTGCTCCTGCCTCACACCTGGCTCGGCTTCACGCTGTTGAATCCAAAGCTTTCAAAATCATTGGAATCTCCCGCGATGAAGCTATCTCTGAGGGCCTTTCACTCACTCACCGCAGGCAGGTAGGTGGTCTTTCTGTCTTCTACCGACTCCTCTCCGGCCTTGCTCCCCCAGCTCTCTCCGTGCTCTGTCCCCCAAATATTCCTACAGGTCGCACAAGATCTGCCAGCAACCCTCTGATGGTTAAACTGCCGAAATCTCGGCTCTCTGCTCACCTTCACTCTTTCATTCCTCTTTTCTCCCGCCTGTGGAACAAACTCCCACACTCCCTTCAATCCCTCTCCTCCCTCCAGGTCTTTAAAACAGCTGTTCACCACCATCTCTTATCTTCCCCCATCCATAACCTTGATCTTTTCTACCCCCACTAATTCACCCCAGATCCACCTTGTTTGAAATTCCAACTTATTTCCTGGAAATCCTGGCAGTGTCCATATGTTTATACCTCTCCCACCCCCCCCCCCTTCACATGCCTCCCCCCCTTCACATGCCTCCCCCCTTCACATGCCTCCCCCCCAAAGCCCTCTCCCTCCCACAGATCTCTCGATGTCTCCATGTCTCTCGGTCCCTGCTCTCAAATGTTGTGTTTGTGTCCTTCCCCCTCCCTCCCCATCTTGTCTACCGCTCCCGATGTTATTTGTTTTATGTGTCTGTTTGTCTTTCTGTGTGATTAATTTTCGCTCTTTCACGAGCCTCGATCTTGTATACAAAAAAAAAAAAAAAAAAAAAAAAAAAAAAATCTCTTACAGTTCCTCCTTTCTACATTCCCTAAACTATCCAGAACTCCACCCCTCCTCCAGTGTCCTCAAACGTATTTTTGACTCGAAGGTCTCAAACTCATTTTGCAAAAAATGTTCGTTTCCCATGAATCGTACACTTTTCAAAATCCAATCTCACCCCTCCCCTCCAAATCCTCCCCATCACCCATCCCTTTCAAATCTCCCCCCTTGCCCCTTCCCTCCCCTCCCTCCTAAACTCCCCCCACACCCCTCCCCTCCGAGACTCTCCCTCGCTCCTCCCCTCCTAGACTCCCCTCTCACCCCTCCTCCTCAAAGCATCCTCCCTGCTTCTTCCCCCTTCCAACTTTCACCTTCATCTCCCCAAACCTTCTGCCTCGCTCTTCCCCCTCCTCAAATAACACCTCACTGTGCCTCACCCAATCTCCATCAAACCTTTTGTCCGCCCCATTCTTCCCTTTCTCCAAGCTATTCTGAAATCTCTGAAATCTCTGACACACCTTCAACAGCTCTCCCTACCTCTTCCTCCTCTTCCACATCTTACCCTACCCCTACCCCCCCCTGTTCTGGACCCGATGCTCCCCTTTCCTCTTCATTAACGGTATGGACCTCAAACATCCGGGGCCTTCGCTCAAACTTGACTGACCTCTCCATACAGGTTGCTTCTGACAAACCAGATGTGATCTGCTTAACAGAAACTTTCCTCCTTCATGATGTCTCTGATGCCTTGGTATCTCTCCCAGGTTACTCCCTCCTCCGGTATGATAGACCTGAGCCTCGTCCTGGAGGTGGGGTTGCTATCTTTATAAAAAACTCTCTTCCTCACTCGCCCTCCACTGCCCTCTCTCCACCTCACCCCCAGGAATACCTTTGGCTACGGCTTCCACTTCGCTCCCACCTTTTGTTCATATGTGTGTTGTACCGTCCACCAAACAGCGATGACTCCATCTACATCTCACTGTCTGATAATATGGACCAACTTCTATCTACCCATCCCAACTCTCTCTTCCTCATATGTGGTGATTTCAATTGTCACCATGCCAGTTGGCTGGGTGTGGGTACCTCTCTCACCAGCCATGGCTCTTCAGCAAAGGACTTCTGCGACTCACTGGGACTGACACAATCTGTCAATTTCCCGACCCGGATCTCAGTCAACGGAGCATCTTCTCTTCTGGATTTGGTTATGACAAACTTCCCTGAAAATGTCTGCTGCTCTTCTTCTGCTCCAATCGGCTCATCTGATCATGTGCTTGTCAAAGTGGACATTTCTCTGACCATTCTCAGAGAGCCGCCTCAGCGTCGACGAGTCTGGCATTTCACTCAGGCCAACTGGCACGGTCTTCAAGCAGCCATCAATCATCTGGACTGGTCTCCCATCTCTACCGCCTCTGACATCAACTCATCCTGGGAATTCTTTCAAAGTAAATTGCTCTCTCTCATGCACAGATTTATACCATCTCGTCTTCAGTTGTCATACCCTTCCTCCCGTCCATGGTACACGGAATCTTGTGGTGAGGCTGTTGCCCTGAAACAACTTGCTTTCGTCTCCTGGAAAGCAAATCCAACGGAAGGAAATCTCATTTCCTTTCACAAAGCCCGAAACAAGTGTGTGTCCACCCTCAGAAGAGCCAGGAAACAATATCTCACCATTCTCAAGACCGAACTCTCTTATCTGTCTCCCTCTTCCAAATCCTGGTGGTGTCTGGTCAAATCTGTTTCTGGTGTTTGTTCCCCCTCCATCCCCTCCCTCACCTCAAACGGCTTAACGGCTGACTCCGCACGTGAAAAAGCTGAATGCCTCAACTCTGTGTTTGCCTCTAAATCTTGTGTCCCAAACCCATCCCTCTCTGTACCCACCGTACCCAGTCGTACCCAGCTGCTCCTGGACTCTGTGTCCTTTCCTCCTGACAAGGTGGAAAAGTTTCTGTCAACCCTCGACTCTGATTCTGCAACTGGTCCTGACGGCATCAGCCCACGGGTCCTAAAATCATGTTCTTCTGCTCTTTCACTCCCTCTTTCTGTTCTCTTCACCCTCTCTTTTGCTCAAGGTCATCTGCCATCTGCTTGGAAATGAGCCAACATCACCGGTTTGCACAAAAAAGGTGCAAAAACAGATCCCAGCAACTACAGACCAATCAGCCTTCTCCCAATTATCAGCAAAGTCATGGAATCCATCATTGCTTCAGATATTAAATCTTTCCTCTTCTCCAATGGCTTGATCTCTGATCATCAATTTGGTTTCAGACCTGGTCACTCTACTCTGGACATGCTGCTTCTGCTTTCTCAACAATGGATGGAGGTCCTCAACACCAAACAGGAAATTAGAGCTGTCTCCCCTGACATTTCATGTGCCTTCGATACGGTCTGGCACCCTGCTCTGCTCACCAAACTCTCCTCCTTTGGTATCCATGGAAATCTCCACGCATGGCTGGCGGACTTCCTCTCTGGTCGTAGTCAACGTGTGGCCCCGAATGGGTTTCTCTCATCTCCTCTTCCTGTTCAGGCTGGAGTTCCCCAAGGTAGTGTTCTGGGCCCTGTGCTTTTTCTGGTCTTCATCAATGATCTCTCTGACTCTCTTGAAAATCCTCTCTATCTCTTTGCTGACGACTCTACTCTCTGTCGCTCCATTCCTCATCCCTCAGATCGGCAGTCTGCAGCCTCCTCACTCTCTGCAGACCTGGACAAAATCACAGACTCGTCAAACAAGTGGAACATGTCTTTCAATCCTGACAAATCTCACACTCTTACAATGTCTCTCCGAAAGGACCGACTGGACAACCCTCACATCTACTTTCTCAACAATCCTCTCCAAGAAGTTCTGTCGCTCAAGCTTTTGGGTCTCACTATCTGCCATGATCTTTCTTGGGAAAACCACATTTCCAAGCTGGCCTCCAAAGCCAGTCGCCGACTGGGCATCGTCCGTCGTGCGAAGTCCTTCCTTGGCACACCTGAGCTCCTCACCACATACAAGGCTTTCATCCGCAGCTCAATGGAATACTGTTCCCCCCTCTGGGCTGGTGCTCCTGCCTCACACCTTGCTCGGCTTCACGCTGTTGAGGCCAAAGCTTTCAGAATCATTGGAATCTCCTGCGATGTAGTCAACACCGAGGGCCTTTCACTCACTCACCGCAGGCAGGTTGGTGGTCTTTCTGGTACCGACTCCTCTCCGGCCTTGCTCCCCCAGCTCTCTCTGTGCTCTGTCCCCCCAAAATTCCTTCAGGTCGCACAAGATCTGCCTGCAACCCTCTTATGGTTAAACTGCCAAAGTCTAGGCTCTCTGCTCACCTTCACTCTTTCATTCCCCTTTTCTCCCGCCTCTGGAACAAACTCCCCCACTCCCTTCAATCCCACTCCTCCCTCCAGGTCTTTAAAACAGCTGTTCACCACCATCTCTTATCTTCCCCCATCGAAAACCTTGATCTTTTCTACCCCGGGTAATTCACCCCAGAGTGCTTGCAGTGTTCATATGTTTTATTCCTCTCCCACCTCCCCCCAAGTCCTCCCGATGTCCCTGCTCTCAAATGTTGTGTTTGTGTCCTTCCCCCTCTTCCCCCTCTCTTTTGTGTCCTTCCCCCTCTCTCCCCATCTTGTCTGCCGCTCCCCTTGTTTTTTGTGTTTTGTGTGTCGGTTTGTCTTTTTGTGTGATTAATGTTAGCTCTTTCACGAGCCTCGATCTTGTATACAAAAAAAACAAAAAAAAAAAAAAAAACTCGGTTTAGGTATCGCCGTTGAGCTGATATGAAATGATAAACTTCTCTTAATGACCTCGTCTGACCCCCTCCCGAACCACATACCATTTTGAGATTACAGTAAATTATTTTCGCCTCGATCTCTTGGCAATCACATTTTTGTCTAATAAATACAATATTTCAAAACACAAAAGACAAATTTCAATCAATCTCCTCATTTAAAAAGGATACTGAAATATATTGCACTGATATAAAATTGAACAAAGATGATTTCAATAACTTTTGGACCTATGATGAAGGATAATATGAGCTACTCAATACCTTTTAAAGGAAGATCATTCTCTGTCTTTGGGAAGTCGTCAATTAAAGTAATTATAACAAAAGTTTCACCACTATTTATGGAGATTTATAATAAACTAGAGGAGGTAATGAAACATGTAAAAGTATCAAAAAAGAAAACTCTTTTTACTGAAGCTATCGAAAAGGAAGATAAAACTATTAGCTCTAAAGACGGTGAAATTGCTATATTCTTTAATAATCCCAAAGATGTCAATCTTGATGAAATGAAAGATGTTAATATATCAGGAGAAATGTCATTTCGCTCAATAGTAGTTAGGAACCATTTTAAAATTACCTTTAATATAAAATATGTTGTAGTTGAATCTGTTAAAGAAAAAAAAGTATATGGATATAGACGGTAATGTTTTTTCTTCTAATTAAATATGAGTCATTATTCACGTGAAGATTTTGTTGATTTTAAAAGTGATGTTAGTGGTAGTGAGACTTTGTCTTCGCAAGACAGTTATGATACTGAGAGTTTGTGTTCTAACGATAGCTATGAAAGTAGTTTTATAGAGGATGATGATTATGAAAGCACCGATTATAGTGAAGATGATTTTTAGTTTAAGTAATCTTTTACTATATAAACATGATAAATCCAAACGACACACCAGATATTGAGCCTCTTGAATTCCCTGATTCTCCATATGATAAATTAGAGAATTGTCCGGCTTGTGATAGAGTGGGATTAAATACAGAGTCAAAAGCCCATAAACAATGTTTTTCTGTGATTATCTTTTAATTAATGATGATAAAAAATAAAATATATATATAACTCTTTTAAATTAGAACCAAAAATGAATTACTTCACAAGATTAATAAGAGAGATGAATGTTAAGTATTTTGATGAGATTACACCATTTCTTACAAGGGAAGAGGCTATTGTATTGAGGAAATGTATGGGGGTTTAATGATATTTATTATTCAAAATAATTTTAATGGAAATGTTAACACAAGATACTAGGAACAACAATTGTTTTAATGAAGCCTCAGCCATTTTAGACCAGTTGATGAATATGAAAATAATTAATAAATGTCAATACAAAGATATTTTATTACATATTAAATAAGATGAGAAGCACAATTCTTCGTTTTAATTTCACGACAAGTGATTACACAGCTTCATTCCCTTACCCACTACAACTTGACCCCGCAAAAGAATATGAAGCATCTTTATTGTCAATGGCAACTTACAATACCCTTTTTAATATCACAGAGAAAAATAACAAGTTTAGTTATGATTCAGGAAGTGGATATAAAACTATAACAGTTTCATCTGGAGCTTACGAGATTTCTCAAATATCTTCTGAAATTTCTCGCCTTATGAAAGAACAAGGTGATGAACCAAAAAATATTGTTATCGATATTCAAAAACATACTTCAAAATCAACTATGAGACTCAAAAATAATTATAAAGTTGATTTCACAATTGATAATTCATTTAGACAACTATTGGGTTTCTCTTCAAAAAAGATTGAGACAAACGGGACGTTTTACAGTGATAATGTTATTCAAATATCCTCCGGTATAAATTCGGTATTAATTCATTGTGATTTGATTGATGGTGCTTATAACGATGGAATAAGAACAAATACAATATTTTCATTCAGCGCATACTCAACCCCGATTGGTTATAAATTCAATATGGAACCAAAAAAATCTTGTCTATTTACCTGTGTCAGGAAAAACCATATACAGAGTAAATTTTAGGATAACCGATCAAGATAATCATACGATTTCCTTTAATGAAGAAATTATATCTATCAGAATTCACCTACGTGAAATTTTCCAATAAATAAATAATGGTTATTGTGAGGAAACACGAGTTGGGAAAATTTAAAATAATTACAGGCTCAGGCATGTTCCTTTCACCATACTATAAGGGTGAAGGTATGTTTCTTGGTAGAGGATACTATAAACCGAAGAGACAACAGGGTGTAGGGCATCAATTTAGAAATAAAGGAGATGGGATAATTGATACTCTAATGGGTATTGGTTCAACCATTCTTAATCATAAAGACAAAAATTGGTTCAACTGCTTCTGCTGTGGGAAATGTAGCAGGTGCTATAAAGAGTATAAAAGATGCTCAAAAGGAGTCTCATAAATTACAAGCAATGAAAGAAATTAAAAAAGGCAAAACTCAACTATCTGCACAAGAACGTCAAAAAATCATTAAAATACTTGGGTCAGGGTTTCAACGATTTTAATGCTATATAAATACAAGTGTGGAAGCGATTGATAGTATCTATGATTTGGATGGTATGATTATCATTTCAAACTCCACTAAAAAGGAAGACTATTTCAAGGTAAATGCTATAACAGGAACAGACTGGAATCAAAACGGAACAAAAAGTTTTGAAATAAATAATCAACAAACTTACTTGAATCTAGCTGATAGTTTCTTGCTGTGTAAATTTAAATTCACTAAGGCTGGGAATAATACTAATGCTACACTCGTAAATGATTTCTTCTAGAAAATGTTTGATCGTGTCCGCCTGTATATTGGAACACAAAAGGTTGAAGCGATTGATTATGTCTCTGCTACATCTGAAATGATGAAATTTACACTATATTCGTTTAGTGATAGAATGGGTAAGGGAGCTGTTGAAGGTTTTATTCCTGATATGACAACGGGAACAAACGCAGACCCTGGTTATAGTCAAAGGAAGGCAATGTATAATGATGAAACAAAAGCAGATAATAGTTTTACCGTAGCAGTACCCCTTAAGGATATATTTGGATTTTGTGATTATGATTAAGTTTTGTATGGTCTTAAAATTAGATTTCAACTACAAAGGAATGATAATGTAAATAGACTGCTTTTTGGGACTGCTAATGCTTTTGGTGCTAATAATAAATTTGTTATTAATGATTTGTGTTGGTATATTAGTGAATATACTCCTAATCTTAAAACGGAAGAGATGTTGAATAGTAGGCTTAACTCAAATAAACCGCTAAATGTATCATACCTTAAAAGAAGATGTCAACACGTTAAACTGGAACACACTACCGACACTTGGAATTTAGGTGTTCTTCAAGGAAAGCCATGCTACCTATGGCTCATTTTTAAGAAACCAGATGGAGATAGTGCTACTGATAAAAATAATGCGTTGAGTGATAATGCTGAGGTGAAACAACTTTGGGTTTCTCTGGATGGCACATTTTACCCGCAAGATAGATTGGAAATTGATTGGGAAAAAAATGATTATGCGGAAGCCTACAAGTCTTACCAAATGGTGTGTGAAAGCAACGGTAATAAAGAACCTATTTTGGATATGGTTGCATTTCAAAAACTTTATACAATCTACGCAATTGACCTGAGTTCTCAAAAGGAAACTATAAAGTCTATTCGAGTGGATACTTCTCTATACATTGAAAGAGGGGAGAATGAAGAAGTTGATACATATTGTTTGCTTTTGGAAAAAACAGAATTGCAGATTAATACAGATAATGGTGTTATGATTAATATCACGTAGATTTTTCTAATAAATAAATGAGTAGGAAAGAACCAACTGGGGTATATATTAATCAAATCAATCTTGATAAACTATTGTCTTGTATTAAAAATCAAAAGCCTTGTATTATTAATGTTAATACAATTCGAAGAAAAGGAGCAAAAAAATTTGATGTTTTGCTCACAAGAGAGCAGGTGAAAACACTAAATGATGCTGGCTCACTTAAATTTAAAATATCAAAACCTATGTTAAAGAAATATTCAATAATAGAGATGAGAGGAGGATTTCTTCCATTTCTAATTCCTTTATATGCTCGTTTAACTGCGGCGGGAGCATTGACAGGTGGTATTTCAGCAGCGGCAAAAACTGCTAAGGAAAGGAACAACACAACAACAACAGGCATTTTAAGGCCATTTTCCCTGCTAGAGCGGGGGTTAGCCTTGCGGTCCCCATGACAATCTTCTCCATATTGCCCTATTTTCTGCATCTCCCCTTGTTAACCCCCTTGCCCGCATTTCTTCTTCGACCATTTTCAGCCAAGTCTTTCTCGGTCTTCCCCGTCCTCTACTTCCTTCTACATTCATTTCCATCACTCTTCTCAACCAGTCACTTTCATCCTTCCTCAACACATGACCAAACCATCTCAACCTGTTTCTCTTCACAGCATCCATCACAGGCTCTATTCCCATCATCTTTCGCAATTCATCATTTGTCTTCCTCTCTCTCAACGATACTCCACACATCCACCAAACCATTCACATTTCCACCCTTTCCAGCCTTCGTTGCTGCTCTACGTTCATTACCCATGTCTCGCTCCCATAAATCATAACACTTCTCACACATGCAGCATACAGCTTTCCCCTCAGCTTCAACGACACTCCCCTCCTCGTCAGCACGCCACTCAGTTCCCGAAACTTCTTCCATGCACATCTCACTCGAGCAACCGCTGCCGAGTCTGATCCACCTTCTCCATTCAGCATGTCTCCTAGGTAACAAAATGTTTTCACACCTTCCAGCTTCACGCCGTCTCCAAGATCCAACTCAACATTTCCTCCATCTGCAGCTCCCTCAGTGCACACCTTACACTTGAATGTGGCTGCCACACTGGTTAATGACCCTCTCAGACCACTACATTTTTGATGAACCCACTCAGCGCACATTGTACATTGAATGGAGTTCACTCCGACACCCTTCCTGCACACAGCACACGGCCACTTCCCAGTTCTTTCCACCTCACCACTTGCCATCACCTTCGTTTTTCCGATATTCACCTTCAGACCTTTTGTCTCCATACATTCCTTCCACTTGTTCATCTTCTCCTTCAGTCCATCCATACTTTCCGCAATCAACACCAGATCATCTGCATACAACAACTCCCACGGTCAAGGCTTCTAATATGTATACATAATTATAATACAAATAGGGTTAACAACACGCAGGATGAATGATTACCCGCCATATATTTTCAGCCTTATATAAAATGGATGATTTTTTACTCGTGTGGGAAAGTAAGATCAAATTTAATAATCATAAGAACCTCCCAAATTCATTAAGATGCCTAATAGTCGGGTCAAGTGGATGTGGAAAAACCTGTTTGCTTTTAAAGATGCTCCTTACTCCAAAAGTTTTAGATTATGAAAATTTAATAATTTTTACAAAGTCAAGTTTTCAACCAGAGTACCAACTACTATCACAAGGTTTTAATGCGGGTCTTCAAAAAGAAGATATAATCGGGTTATTTAGGCTCAAACACAAACTAAATGAGCTCAACATTGAAGACTAGCAGAAGTACCCGGCATTGCCGGGCGGGGGAGGGGAGGGGAACGGGGGGAGGGGAGGAGAGGAGAGGGGGGAGGGGAGGGGGAGGGGGGAAGGGGGAAGGGGAGGGGAAGGGGAGGGGAAGGGGGAGGGGGAAAAAGAGGGGGGAGGGGAGGGGGGAGGAGAGGGGGAGGGAAGAAGGGGAAGGGGTAGGGGGGAATGGGAAGGGGAGGGGAAGGGGGAGGGGGTAAAGGGCGGGGGAGGGGGGAGGGGTGGGGGAGGGGTGAAGGGGAGGGGGTAGGGGGAGGGGGAAGGGAGGGGGGAGGGGAAGGAGGGAAGGGGAGGACGGAGGGGGGGGGAGGACGGAGGGGGGGGGGGAGGACGGAGGGGGGAGGGGGAAGGGGGAGGGAAGGGGAGGGCCAGTCAACAATGACGTTGCAGTTCTCATGGTAGGAGAGCAGCACAACAATCGCGACATCGTCCTGCATCTTCGCAACAACAGCACGAAGCGGAGTTTTGGGGACTCACCGATCCTGTGACGCCCTCCAGTGCCACCGCTGAAGCAGCTTCCTGAGCCAGGCTTGTACTGGGTTGTTTGCCATTGCCTTCCCAGCAGTATTTCAGGCAGGAATTTGTAATTTGGCCATTGTCCCACCGATAACTCGCCTCCTCTGTTTGCGAAGAACACAGTGAGGATCTTTAACATCCACCAACTCATGTTGGGAGATGGGACTCCCAGTTTTTCCTTTTTTTTTTTTTTTTTAATACACAAGATCGAGGCTCGTGCAAGAGCTAACATTAATAACAAAAAGACAAACTGACACATAAAACATGAGATAAAGGAAGTGGGAGAGAACATGGGGAGAGAGAGGGAAGCACACAAGTACAACATTTGAGAGCAGTGACATCGGGAGATCTATGGGGGGTGGGGGGGGGGGAGGGCTTGGGGGGAGGAGACGTGGGAAGGGGGGTGAGTGGGAGAGGTAAAAAAAAACACATGGACACAGCTTGGCCTTCCATGAAATAAGTCGGTATTTCAAAAAAGTGGATCTGGGGTAAATAAACGGGGGTAGAAATGATCAAGGTTTTGGATGGAGGAAGATAAGAGATGGTGGTGAACAGCTGTTTTAAAGACCTGAAGGGAGGAGTGGGATTGAAGGGAGTGGGGGAGTTTGTTCCAGAGGCGGGAGAAAAGAGGAATGAAGGAGTGAAGGTGAGCAGAGAGTCTTGATTTTGGCAGTTTAACCATAAGAGGGTTGCTGGCAGATCTTGTGCAACCTGGAGGAATATTTGTGGGACAGAGCACAGAGAGAGCTTGGGGAGCAAGGCCGAAGAGGAGTCGGTAGAAGACAGAAAGACCACCAACCTGCCTGCGGTGAGTGAGTGAAAAGTCGTCGGAGTTAGCTTCATCGCGGGAGATTCATCGCCTAGTATAACATCCATTGGAGGAATGGCCCACACAGTGATGATCCACACAGTCTGCGAAAAAACGGGAAGAGTGTATTTCTTGGTCGGGATTCAAACCCAGGCAAGACAGCGTCGGTTTAGTCACTGATAACCTGACTATGCGGCAGGGAGCACTGGCTTACATGTTACCAGTGGCAGTCCCAAAAGACTGACGTGACCGAAACCTGATTTCCGTTCCAATAGGACAATGACCCCAAACATATAGCAACACTGGAATGGCTTTAGAACAAGAATGTGAAAGTCATTGAGTGGCCCAGCCAAAGCCCAGACATGAATCCCATTGAGAATCTGTGGAATGACTTGAAGATCGCTGTTCACTGACGCTCTCCATCCCACTTGGCAGAGCTTGAGCAAATCTTCAAGGAAGAATGGGAGAAACTCCACAAATCCAGATGTGCAAAGCTGATACAGACATACGCAAGAAGACTTGAAGCTGTAATCACTGCCAAAGGAGCTTCTACTAAGTAGTGACTCAGTTGAATAATTATGTAAATTAGATATTTCTGTATTTCGTTTTAAATTATTTTGTAGACAATTTTAAAAATGACACTGATATTATGGGGTATTATGTGTAGATCAGTGATTTAATCCATTTTGAATTCAGGCTGCAATATAAAATGTGAAAAAAGTCAAGGGGTGTGAATACTTTCTGAAGGTAATGTATCTCGTTTGGTATCATGCATTTCTTCTGGTTGAATGTTGAACTTTGCCTGCATGCGGAGCTTTTCAAACGCAGCGTGGAAAGCCACCGCCGGAAACGGGGGACAGTTGAACGTGCGACCATATAAATACATGAGCAGACGCCACACTTCACATTATATTAATAGATACCGCACTTGATTTTAGCTCAAACTAACAAGTACCGTCTTTGTTTCTTGCAGTTTTCGACGTGGCCGGAGACATTTGCAGAAAAAAATGGGGAAGAAACAGCAGCCATTGCCTGAGGAGGTTCAAGAAAAGGAAGTAATGGAGATGCAGGAAGTAAAGAAACAGCTGGATCGAATAATAAAAGAAAGAAATGCATTGTTATCTAAACAAGAATTGCAGGAACAACAATTAGAGCGAAAAAAGTTGTGGCTGAGAGAGAAAGAAAAAGTGCAGGAAAGGCGTGAAAAGTTGTCACGAAAAGAACATGCGGAATTTGAACAATGGAAGGAATCGGTATGTCAGGAGCATACACGAAGAATGCTTGAGATCCGACAAAAAGAGCAAGAAGTTCTAAAGAGTGAGTGCATGGTGGAGGAATTAGAGAAACAGATTTGGAAAAAGGGAATGGAGCGCGAACAACTGCAGGCTCAATTCGAAAAAATGAAGGCGTTAAAAGAAGCGGAGATAAAGCACAGAGAGCTTGAGACACGCCGACAAGAGGAAGAGGTTAGCGAACGAGAACGGGAAGTTGAGAGAAGGGAGAAAGCGGTACACCGAAGAGTAGAAGAGGACCGTGTGCGGCAAGAACAATTTGTAGAGACAAAGACAAGAAAAGAGGAAGAGTTGTTGTGCAGAGAGCAAGAGGCACATCGACTGGAGCAAGAGATTTGTAAAATGGAAAACGATGCGCTTGCACGGGAACACGAGGTTTGGCAAAGTAAGCAAAAGCGAAGAGAACAGGAAAAACACAGGGTGACGGATCAGGGAATAAAAGATCCGTTTGAGAAATTTCATGAGATGAAAGAGAAGGTAGAAGCAAGTGTGAGTGCAGAGGGAGAAGCAAGTGTTAGTGTAGAGGAGGTAGAAGCAAGTGTTAGTGTAGAGGAGGTAGAAGCAAGTGTTAGTGTGGAGGAAGTAGAAGCAAGTGTTTGTGTGGAGGCAGAAGCACGTGTTAGTGTAGAGGCAGAAGCAAGTGTTAGTGTAGAGGCAGAAGCAAGTGTTAGTGTAGAGGAGGTAGAAGCAACTGTTGGTGTAGAGGAGTTAGAAGCAAGTGTTGGTGTAGAGGAGTTGGAAGCAAGTGTTGGTGTAGAAGCGGGAGAAGCAAGTCTTAGTGTAGAGGAGGTAGAAGCAAGTGTTGGTGTAGAGGAGTTAGAAGCAAGTGTTGGTGTAGAGGAGTTAGAAGCAAGTGTTAGAGTAGAGGAGGTAGAAGCAAGTGTTAGTGTGGAGGAAGTAGAAGCAAGTGTTTGTGTGGAGGAGGAGGAATCAAATGTTGGGGTAGAGGAGGAAGAAGCAATGATTATGCAAAAGGTTGGTGAATGGAAACTGCGTCGGCAGCAACTACGAAATGAGAATGCCAATGAGTTGTTGCGGAATTGGGATGAGAGTCAACGGCTGAAGCAGGAAGAAGAACAGCTGGTGAAAACAAAGGAAAAACTCTTCTTGAAAAAACAAAGAAAGAAGCAAAGGCAGGCAGCAAATAAAAGTGTGGGAATTGAACAGAAACCCCACGGTGTTGGCAGGATTCATCAGCAACAAAAGAAGCCTCACCGTGAAAATGGGCTGCAACAGCAGCAACCGAAACAGCATGTTGTTGAAGGGCTACAACAGCAGCAACCGAAACAGCATGTTGTTGAAGGGCTGCAACAGCAGCAACCGAAACAGCATGTTGTTGAAGGGCTGCAGCAGCAGCAACAGCAACAGCATGTTGTTGAAGGGCTGCAGCAGCAGCAACCGAAACAGCATGTTGTTGAAGGGCTGCAGCAGCAGGCACAGACACCTCGCCGTGATTATGGGCAGCAACAGCAACACCGTGAACAGAAACATGGTGTTCAGGGATTTCACCAGGAGCAGAGGCCTCTCGGTGATCAACGGCTGCAACAGCAGCAGCATGGTGCTGAGGTGCCCTACCATATTCATGACCTTCAACAGGTAAGCATTCTTCAGGACTTTGGATAAGTTGGAGTGAACATACAGGTGACAAACACAGCCAACCGAAGATGAACATGATAAGTTGAAATAAATTTGGCACTTCGTCTTTGACAGACATTGCTGTTAATTCTTCCTTTGATGAAGAGGAATATCCTTAATTGTGGAAATAATTGTAATTATAATTTTGCTGGGAAAGTAACTTATTGGTTCAGCCATTCCCCATGAAGGATCATTCCCAAGAATTTTAACTCCCCTCGATTGGATTGGATCAGCTAATTGAAGCTTTTCTCGATTACATGTTCCATCAGTGCATTTTCTGATGTGTCCTTTCCTGAACAAGTTATCAAACTGATGAAGACATCAATGTATTTAATCATTCATATTTTGTTTTTCCAAAGGCCCCCCAGAAGAGGCGCCCGTTCCCTCCTCCACCACCCTCCTACATGAAACCATCTCACAAGTTAGAACGTAAGTTGCCAAGAATCTTGCCTTACATTACCAATTATTCCAAACTTTGTCGAAGCTCCACGTTCTTCACCTCCATCGTGTCCCATTTTCTTTGTGCCTCAGAAGTGTTGAAAACAAACCAATATTTTGCTGCACTCAAAGCCATCCAAGCACCAAACAAATCTTCCAATGTGGTGGAAGTCTGGCATGAGTGTTAATGTATCCATACAGAAGTCAAGTGTGCACCTGGATGATCATTAAAATTAATTTTTTCACAATTCCACTTTCAATCAGTGACAGGTGACTCAAGGCTCCTTCTCCGGAGGAGTTCATCATGGTTCGCTTCTCGGCCATCAGATGAGGTTTTATTATATAAAAATTCCTACACTAAGTGGGGATGTGTGGGCTCGGCATGAGGCACAGGAATGATGGATCAACTCGCTTAAATTCCCTTGTAAAGTGACAGAACGTAAACATTCTTGCTCGTACATTGGGAGTTGGTGATTAAGAAAATCCAGATGTGAAACTGCAGAGAAAAGTGAAATAAAACATGAACTCAAATACAGAAAACGAGGGAGAGGGGAGGCGCAGAAAAAGAGATCGATAGATATTCATTCCAGGATTCCAGGATTGTGTTGCGAGGCAGCAGAATGATGGAGATTATGGTGACGATGCTATTGAGTGCTTGTGCTGATGTGTGTGCAGCGAAAGAAGTCATCGTAATGGCCGCTGGAGACGAAGATGAAATGCTTGGCAGTGACTCTGTCATCTTTCCGCCGTGCAAGCGCTCCAAGAACACAAAAAGAAATGCCAGGTTGTTGATGATGGCGAATTCAAAATTTTTTAATTGAACATCGGTCTCCAGAACTAAGGTACGATAAACACTCGATGGACTTTACATAATCACTCGCGTCCTTTTTGTGACTTTGTTACTGTGCATGATGTGTGACTTATGACTGTACATCATGTGAGACTTATGACTGTAGGCCGACATCACATGTGACTTCGTTACTGCACATCATGCGTGACATTGCTGTACATCATGCATGACTTTGTTACTGCATATAACATGTGACTGTTACTGTATTTCATCGACGGCTTCATTACTGTTCATTATGTGTGACTTCATTGCTTTAGTTGTGTGTTTTAATTACTGTACATCATGCATGACTTTGTGACTGTACATCGTGCATCACTTCATTAATCTAAACGAGGCGTGACTTCGTTACTACTGTCGTATGATGGACATGATGATGACAATGCTATCGAGTGGTTTTCATTTGCTTTTGTTGATGTGTTGCAGAGGAAAAAGTCATAGGAATACCCAATGGAGAGGAAGATGCAATGTTTGGCAATGGGTCTCTCATCACTCCACCGCACAAGTGCACCAGGACTAAAAAAAACAACGAAAAAAAACACGCAGGTTCATTCAAAAAAAATTGGGGATCCATCCAAAAGCATCTTTCATGTTTCTCTCACCTTGGTTTTCATTTCAGCTCTTCCTGAATCACAATCCTGTTCTGTTTGCTTGAAACTGCTCAAAATATTTCCTGGAGGTCAAGTCCAGCTCTCTTCTCATCAGCGGTCAATATCCTGGGTACCCATCTCACTGAGAACTTTCTCATGCCAGATAAAATTCTAGTATCCGGATCCGATTCTCGGTGAGGATGCACTGATCCATTACCGAGTCTCACCAACGTATCTGCTCATCTTCAGTCATTGGTCAAAAGCTTGTGGACGACGTCAACCTCTTCTGGTGTGGCGGCTTCTTTGGGACATCGAGATCTTGGCTCAGACTCAGTGCTGTTTCTCTCTCACATAAATTCAGCTGCCCAGTTGTTGTTTTTCAGCGGCAAATGAAGGAAGGGGCATCATCTGCCAGTGTTGCCACCATGTCCTGATGGATTTCCTTTGGACCTTTCGTATGGAGTTACAATGTTTGATTAATTGCTCTGATTTAACACTTTTCCATTGACCGACTCATGTTGACACTTCTGGTCCTGCGAAAATAAACAAAGGTCTGTTTTAAAATAAACTAGAACTGCCACTTCCTAACTGCTGGCAGTGATGACCGGTTTACTCCGCCTTCAGACAATCCCACTTTCATTGGACATGCTTTGATACAACTCCCCTTCCATACAACCCAGATACACACACACACACACACACACACACACACACACACACACACACACACACCCACACACCCCCACACACACACCCACACACACACACACACACACCCACACACCCCCACAGGTTATTTCCCGGTTATTTTACCTGCAGTAACATCACACACTGAAGTCATGTATAACCTGTGGCTTTGGTGATTATCCAAATGAATCCCTCCTCAGTCGAGAGGAATAGGGCTGTGGTGGGGTTATGTGCTCATTAATTATAGAGAGCGGTCCCATGAGTAATGTAACACCTCATTGGTAACTCGCAGCCCTGCGTTTACCTCCCAAGTTAATTAAAACCACAGGAATTCCCACAGGAATTTGTAATTTGTTCATGGTGCCGGCGATAACTCGCCCACTCACCAACTTATGCCGGCAGACGGTACTGTAGTTTAACGTCCATCCGAGGGCCGGCACAGACATTGTTGAATCACATGACCTGTGGAACACCAGAACGACGGTTTATCGCTGGTTCAGGATTCAAACCCAGGGTAGGCAGCTTGGAGGAGAGCGTGCGTATCCCCAAACCATCCCGTCAGCCCATGTTCAGTCCTTACAACTACCTTCTCAGATTTGACTGAAAACCTGATCATGAATCCACAAAGACAAATTTGAGACAGAGAGTCAAAGAAAAAGAAGGTTCTGAGATTGCTCGTTATTCCACACGTGCTTCTCTGGTTATTTACCCATTCTGAACAAGAGTAAAACGCCAAACTTTCACAATGCACCGCAGATTGCGATGGGACTTTACTCTTTTCTCCAATATTCACCAAGACAATCCAGAAAACATAGAGCTGTGACGAAGTATAAACTAAAAAATAAATTAATATCATAACAGGAATATAATAACTCTTGATTAATTCAGCATCTCAGTGTGAGTGCATTCTATTGATCTCAAAAAAATAGGGGCAATACCCCTGGTCCTCACCTGGTGGAATAAAGCAGTATGCTACCTGCAAGGTATCTCGACAGACTACGATCGATTGAAGCACACGGTTATTGACTCTCCCGATCCCGGCCCGATTCACCGCAGCGCCATCCGAGCTGGGCCGCAACTTCCGGGAAAAAGGAAATAAACCCGCGGTCCCGGTGTAGGGATACAACGGTGAATATTTGCAGCTTCATACATGACATCCTCCCCTTCCAGTCCAAAATTACCAAGAGCAACACGTGCTGGACTTCCAAAATTGACATTTCAAAAGCAACATTTCCAAAACATGTGAAAATGTGTGCAAACAATGATGAGAATAATGAAAATACGTGAAAATAGAACATGTGTCACGGTGAAAATAGAACATGTGTCACGGTGAAAATAGAACATGTGTCACGGTGAAAATAGAACATGTGTCACGGTGAAAATAGAACATGTGTCACGGTGAAAATAGAGCATGTTCAAAGATTCAACCGGTCGGGTGCTTTTCTCTCACGCATTGAGCGTCGCGGTGTACCAGTGGATACAGAGTCCGAGGTGATCCCTTTGGGTCGCGGTGTACCAGTGGATACAGAGTCCGAGGTGATCCCTTTGGGTCGCGGTGTACCAGTGGATACAGAGTCCGAGGTGATCCCTTTGTGTTTTTTTTTTTGTTTTTTTGTATACAAGATCGAGGCTCGTGAAAGAGCGAACATTAATCACACAGAAAGACAAACCGACACATAAAACATATAACATGGGGAGCGGTAGACAAGACGGGGCGAGAGGGGGAGGAACACAAACACAACATCTGAGAGCAGGGACCGAGAGATCTGTGGGAGGGAGAGGGCTTTGGGGGGGGGGTGGGGGGGGAGGGAGAGGTATAAAACATATGGACACTGCCGGGACTTCGAGGAAAGAAGTTGGAATTTCAAACAAGGTGGATCTGGGGTGAATTAGCGGGGGTAGAAAAGATCAAGGTTTTGGTTGGGGAAAGATAAGAGATGGTGGTGAACAGCTGTTTTAAAGACCTGGAGGGAGGAGTGGGATTCAAGGGAGTGTGGGAGTTTGTTCCAGAGGCGGGAGAAAAGAGGAATGAAAGAGTGAAGGTGAACAGAGAGCCGAGATTTCGGCAGTTTAACCATCAGATGGTTGCTGGCAGATCTTGTGCGACCTGTAGGAATATTTGGGGGGGACAGAGCACAGAGAGAGCTGGGGGAGCAAGGCCGGAGAGGAGTCGGTAGAAGACAGAAAGACCACCAACCTGCCTGCGGTGAGTAAGTGAAAGGCCCTCGGAGTTAGCTTCATCACGGGAGATTCCAATGATTCTGAAAGCTTTGGTTTCAACAGCGTGAAGCCGAGCCAGGTGTGAGGCAGGAGCACCGGCCCATAGGGGA
This sequence comes from Myxine glutinosa, assembly GCF_964187855.1. Lineage (NCBI taxonomy): Eukaryota > Metazoa > Chordata > Myxini > Myxiniformes > Myxinidae > Myxine > Myxine glutinosa. Next base: position 131,937,028 of record NC_136269.1, read on the forward strand.
GAACAGTATTCCATTGAGCTGCGGATGAAAGCCTTGTATGTGGTGAGGAGCTCAGGTGTGCCGAGGAAGGACTTCGCACGACGGAGGATGCCCAGTCGGCGACTGGCTTTGGAGGCCAGCTTGGAAATGTGGTTTTCCCAAGAAAGATCATGGCAGATAGTGAGACCCAAAATCTTGAGCGACAGAACTTCTTGGAGAGGATTGTTGAGAAAGTAGATGGGAGGGTTGTCCAGTCGATCTTTTCGGAGAGACATTGTAAGAGTGTGAGATTTGTCAGGATTTAAAGACATGTTCCACTTGTTTGACCAGTTCGTGATTTTGTCCAGGTCTTCAGAGAGTTATTATTTTATTCCCGTGCCAAAAAGGTTCACCCAAGGCAGCTCAATGATTATGGACCTGTTGCCCTCACCTCCATGTTGTGTAAATGTATGGAGAAATTGATGGTGAAGTTTGTAACATCAGATGTAACTCCTAAACTGGATCCTTTACAATTTGCCTACAAAGCAAGACGAGGTGTTGAAGATACCTGGCTCAGTTTACTTCATCCAATCACAAGTCACCTTGACCAGAATGGCACCTATGTCCGTGTGTTATTTATCGATTTCTCGTCAGCCTTTATCACTCTGCAGCCATTTACCCTTCTGAAAGTGTTGAGTGACCTGTGCCTGAACCCCCATTTCATACTCTGGGTGGAAAGTTTTTTACGAGGCCGTCCTCAGCAGGTGAGGGTGAATGGTAGCTTATCAAAGTTATCAATCTTGAATACTGGTGCTCCACAAGGCTGTGTATTGTCACCTCCACTGTGCACTTTGTCCACCAATGAATGCGTGGCTCGAAAAGAAGCACAGACGATACCGCCATTGTTGGATGTCTTTCCGATCAATCATCCTTTGTATCTTTACCTCGACGAGATTGACAAATTGAACAAGTGGTGTGGGGACTTTTGTCTTACTCTGAATGTGGACAAAACTAAAGAGATGATTTTGGACTTTCGGAAAGGTGACCATCATGAGCCTGGAACCATAAATGGTGATAAGGTGAAATTGCTAGCAAATTTAAATACCTGGGCACCTTTATTGATAACAAGTTAACTTTTGATGGAAATACTGATGCTGTGCACAAGAAATCAATGCAAAGATTGTATCTTCTCCCCAAGTTGAATTCATTTGGTGTTCGCTCTCATGTGATGCGGTTGTTGACAAATTCCTTAATGATCAGTGTTTTTGAGCCGGCCATCTCTCAATGGTGAAAAATCAATGAAAATTGTAAAAATTCTCCGGATTCGTCCTTGTCACTCACTCAGCCATTGTGACGTCACTAAGGTTGGGCATGGTCACAATGACAGAGAGAGCCGTACATTGTTCGGGCTCATTTGGTTATCGACTAGCAGCAGACAAGATGTGGATTCTCATCGCGGTCTTCATCCTGGTGCTAAATTGTGGAATATCGCGACCAACACAGCAGGTAACGGGTTTGTAAGAGATAACGTACTCGGGGAAGGTACACCACACGACAGGAGATTCTTAGTTACAGTTTGTCAAATACTTTTGCGGTTTAAACCGGTAACGATGGAGACGACGAAAATGCAAATTGCGTCTCCTGTCACGGAGCCGGTAATCTGGGCCTGAGAGAAACGATTGGTGGGTCTTCGCAGAGAGTTGTGATCTTGGCATTGAATGGTGTTTTCAGAATTAAGGAAAAGAAAAAACGAGGTTTCAAATTTCAAATTGAAATTCCTCGACATTTTGCTGTTTGGACAACCTTCCATATTTTATATCTTGTTATTTTGTTTTCTTATTCCCTTTGTGTTTTATGTTTTAATGATGGTTAACTTACGGTGTCACCAAAGAATAATTTCCCTGAATATGGGACAATAAAGATTTATTATTATTATTATTGAAGAACAAGAACGGCACTCAGTAGAGAGCATATCTCCGCCTGGTTGGCCATATCACTTACAAACTTCTACGATCTGGATCAGGATCCGGATCATCACCAAAATGTAATCATTTCTTCCTTGTCAGACACTCAACCGCTCCACCAAGTTTCGTCCAAATCCATGCATAACTTTTTGAGATATCCTGCTATGAATCGTTTTTGGTCCAATCTCCAAATGGTTAAGAATCACTTAAAAATTAAATAATTCTCAGATCCGAATCCATGTTCAAATTTTCACCAAAATCGAATCGAATCGTCCTTGTCAGACACCCAACCGGTCCACCAAGTTTCGTCCAAATCCATCCACAACTTTTTGAGATATCCTGCGATGTTTCGTTTTTAGCCCCATCTCCAAATGGTTAAGAATCACTTAAAAATTAAATAATTCTCATATCCGAATCCATATTCAGATTTTCACCAAAATCGAATCGATTCCTCCTTGTCAGACACCCAACCGGTCCACCAAGTTTCGTCCAAATCCATCCACAACTTTTTGAGAAATCCTGCTATGTATCGTTTTTGGTCCAATCTCCAAATGGTTAAGAATCACTTAAAAATTAAATAATTCTCAGATCCGAATCCATGTTCAGATTTTCACCAAAATCGAATGGAATTGTCCTTGTCAGACACCCAATCGGTCCACCAAGTTTCGTCCAAATCCGTCCATAACTTTTTGAGATATCCTGCTATATGTTGGTTTTTAGCCCTTTCTCCCACTGGTGAAGAATCACTTAAAATTCTAAATAATTCTCATATCCGAATCCATATTCAGATTTTCCCCAAAATTGAATTGATTCCTCCTTGTCAGACACCCAACCGGTCCACCAAGTTTCGTTCAAATCCATCTACAACTTTTTGAGATATCCTGCTCTGTATCGTTTTTAGCCCTCTTTCCCAATGGTTAAGAATCACTTAAAAATTAAATAATTCTCATATCCGAATCCATATTCAGATTTTCACCAAAATCGAATGGAATCGTCCTTGTCAGACACCCAATCGGTCCACCAAGTTTCGTCCAAATCCGTCCATAACTTTTTGAGATATCCTGCTATATGTTGGTTTTTAGCCCTTTCTCCCACTGGTGAAGAATCACTTAAAATTCTAAATAATTCTCATATCCGAATCCATATTCAGATTTTCCCCAAAATTGAATTGATTCTTCCTTGTCAGACACCCAACCGATCCACCAAGTTTCGTCCAAATCCGTCCATAACGTTTTGAGATATCCTGCTATGTATCGTTTTTGGCCCAATCTCCAAATGGTTAAGATTCATTTAAAAATTAAATAATTCTCATATCCGAATCCATGTTCAGATTTTCACCAAAATCGAATCGATTCCTCCTTGTCAGACACCCAACCGGTCAACCAAGTTTCGTCCAAATCCGTCCATAACGTTTTGAGATATCCTGCTATGTATCGTTTTTGGCCCAATCTCCAAATGGTTAAGAATCACTTAAAAATTAAATAATTCTCATATCCGAATCCATGTTCAGATGTTCACCAAAATCGAATCGATTCCTCCTTGTCAGATACTCAAAGGGTCCACCAAGTTTCGTCCAAATCCGCCATAACCTTTTTCTAGATCCTGCGATGTTTCGTTTTTCGCCCCATCTCCAAATGGTTAAGATTCACTTAAAAATTAAATAATTCTCATATGCGAATCAATATTCAGATTTTCACCAAAATCGAATGGAATCGTCCTTGTAAGACACCCAACCTGTCCACCAAGTTTTGTCCAAATCCATCCACAACTTTTTGAGATATCCTGCGATGTATTGTTTTTGGCCCTGTATCCCAATGGTTAAGAATCACTTAAAAATTAAATAATTCTCATATCCGAATCCATATTCAGATTTTCACCAAAATCGAATCGAATCGTTCTTGTCAGACACCCAACCGGTCCACCAGGTTTTGTCCAAATCCGCCATAACCTTTTTCGAGATCCTGCAATGTTTCGTTTTTAACCCGATCTCCAAATGGTTAAGAATCACTTAAAAATTAAATAATTCTCATATGCGAATCCATATTCAGATTTTCACCAAAGTCGAATGGAATCGTCCTTGTCAGACACCCAACCGCTCCACCAAGTTTCGTCCAAATCCATCCACAACTTTTTGAGATACCCTGCTCTGTATCGTTTTTGGCCCGATCTCCAAATGGTTAAGAATCACTTAAAAATTAAATAATTCTCATATCCGAATCCATGTTTAGATTTTCACCAAAATCGAAAGGAATCGTCCGTGTCAGACACCTAACCGGTCCACCAAGTTTCGTCCAAGTCCGTCCATAACTTTTTGAGATATCCTGCTATATGTTGGTTTTAGCCCGATCTCCCACTGGTGAAGAATCACTTAAAATTTTAAATAATTCTCATATCCGAATCCATATTCAGATCTTCACCAAAATCGAATGGAATCGTTCTTGTCAGACACCCAATCGGTCCACCAGGTTTCGTCCAAATCCGTCAATAACCTTTTTCGAGATCCTGCGATGTTTCGTTTTTAGCCCTAACTCCAAATGGTTAAGAATCACTTAAAATTTAAAATAATTCTCATATCCGAATCCATATTCAGATTTTCACCAAAATCGAATGGAATCGTCCTTGTCAGACACCCAATCGGTCCACCAAGTTTCGTCCAAATCCGTCCATAACTTTTTGACAAACCCTGCTCTGTATCGTTTTCAGCCCCATCTCCAAATGGTTAAGAATCACTTAAAAATTAAATAATTCTCATATGCGAATCCTTATTCAGATTTTCACCAAAATCGAATGGAATCGTCCTTGTCAGATAGCCAACCTGTCCACCAAGTTTCGTCCAAATCCATCCACAACTGTTTGAGATATCCTGCTATGTATTGTTTTTGGCCCGAACTCCCACTGGTGAAGAATCACTTTGAAATTCTAGTCGCCGGATCTGAATCCGAATCCGGATCTTCACCAAAATATAATCATGTCGTCCTTGTCACATGCGCTACATCTCTGCTAAATTTCGTCCGAATCCGTCCACAACTTTTTGAGATATTTTGTTCACATACAAACAAACAAACACAAACGGACAGACAGGGGTGAAAACATAACCTCCATCCACCTGGCGGATGATAACACCGATTGCTGGTAAATGCTGATTGCTGGTAAATTGCTGGTAAATCCCTCATCGTCGAGAGGATGTGATGAGGAATATAAAGAGAGTTTATCTTTGGTTGGAAACTGCAGGTTTTCGGGTTAAGTTTCCCCAACAAGCAAAGTTGGAATTTGTCCGTTCAAGGAAAACGCTTCTTCCTGGTCGTGTCCATGGAGGAATGTTCACGGTATACTTTTTATGTAACTGGTACCACACATTGCACTCGTTTGTAAGGTGCAAATTGATAACCGATAAAATACATATCGGGATTGGCAAGGCTTAGCAGGTTGCGCACTCACCTTGAGCTTTCCTACCTGTGTTTGAATCTTGATCCATGTATAAACTGCCACCCTGGTGTTTCACGTGCAGAGTGGTACATCACTGTGTGTACCAACCATCGGAGGAACGTTAAGCCAGAGGACCCGTCTGCCAGCACTCGTTGGTGGACGTGAAAGATCCCACGGTGTTTCTCGCAAAGAGGAGGCGAGTTATCACCAGCATTCTGAACAAATCACAAATTGCTTCCCAAACCCTCTTGCAAAACTGCCCTTGGTCACCAAAACATTATGACCAGTGGGAGTTCAATGAGGGCTTCATCCTGTGTCCAGTGGATTGAAAGCGGGCTCATGGATGATGGATGATGGTGATGAAATGCATCTTGAAAAGTTGGGTCTAAACCCCTTTTCTAAAACAGATGATAAAGTTTCCCCTAAAATAAAAATTCACAAACATCTTGTTTTTTTATGTCACCAAGTTTTGGATTTTGTAAGCGAATTGTAAAAATATTTGTTTAGTTTAATTTCAAATGTAATAAACGTTTCTCCTGTCCCTATCCTTGTCCATGTCCATAGATGTTCCAGAATGATGCTGTGGAGGGAGCAATGACGTCCCAAGTTTGGGTTGTCCTGGTGGTCGCAATTGCGATCATTTTATTTGTCGTGGTACAATCATTTGAACCATTGGCCTGGTTCAAGAGGAAGAGCCACAAAACAAAGCCCCGCACTCAGTGGTGAGGAACACAAGCGACGTTTACATCAATATTTTACTTTCTATCAACATCAATATTTTACTTTCTATCAACATCAATATTTTCATCCAAGGGGACAAGATAGCTCAGGAATTTAAAATGAATTCACGTTGAATTTTTACAAATAACCAGCAGAGGATCGACCCTCTGGGTGTGTCGAGTTTGCACATTACTTGCTGAAAAAGAACAGTCGGTGTTTTCCAAGAAAACTATAGATCTGTTTGTGTGGTCTGTCTGAGGGGACTTCAAAAGGGTTAAGGGTCTTAAGTGTGTCAGGGTTGCAGGAGTTCTAAATGGTCTTTGGGGTCGTCAATGTTCTTAAAGGGTTTTGGGTTCCAAAGGGTCTTAAGGGGTGAAAAGCGAGAAAGAGGTCTAAGGGTTCTAAACAAAGATGCAAATGTCTAAACTAAAGGGTCTAAAAGGTCTTCAAAGGTCTAAGACGGTTACAGTCCTGCAAGATATCATGGGCTCTTTAGGATCTCAGGGGTCTAAGTTCTAACGGGGTCCATAGGGTCTTAATAGTTAGTCTCCTCGAAGGATTCTAAAGGGTCTAATGGGGTCTACAGGATATACCCGCATGCACATTGGGTCAACAAACCTATAGGGTCTACAACCATGCACCCGCTCTAACCCGCACGCGTGAACAAGTTACGTCATCAAGTCTACGATAGTTAAATTTAAGCTTATTTTGGACTCTTTTGTACTTTATTATTAAATGTTATTTTTAGGTCACGATGCTAAATATAGGTCTTACTTCCACCACCGAAGGGGGCCACAGGTTAATTTTTCACCCTCTCGGTTTGTTTGTCTGTCTCTCTGTGAACAGGATATCTCAAAAATGTTGTGGACGGAAACGGACGAAATTTGGTGGAGAGGTTGGGAATGTGACAAGGAAGAAATTATTTGATTTTGGTGAAGATTCCGATCAGGATCCGAGAATATTTTAAATTTAAAAATTGATTCGTTACCATTGAGAGACGTGGCCAAAAACGATGCATAATGTGATATTTGAAAACGTTGTGGATGATTTAGGACAAAACTTGGTGGATGAGTTGGGAAGGCCTGAACATAAAATGGATTTGATTTTGGTTCAGGTCCAAATCCAGATCCGGCCTATCATTGGGAAACAAAACGTAAACTATTCAGCCAGGTGGAGGTATGCACTCCACCGAGTACCTGTACTAGGTTTTTCATTCAATGGTTAACACTGCAACCTTTGTACAAAGACTTTCACGATACGCTACTGTTATTAACAACGCTGACATGAGTAGGGGGGAAATGGGGGTTCTGAGGCGCATTAAATTTAACATTGAAGTCAATGGGGGAAATTAAGGAAACTTATTGACTCATACCCCCTCTCTTGAAAAATTACACCCCTTTTTCTCTCATTAAATTGTGCCCCTTTTTACTCTCGCCTGAGGAGGGGTATTGCATTTGAGTCTGTTTGTCTGCTTGTCCGCACAGAATAAATATGACTTTCTCTGCAACTGTTAATCCGATTGACAGGAAATTTTCACCACAGGTGCAATTCCACCTGTATAATTTTAAATCATAATTATGACGTCATCGGCCACGTGGTTTGGCCGCCATATTTGTTTTAGCACAAAAACCTTTCCATGGGTGGGATTAAACTGGATTAAACTGGATTAAACTCCATACCTGGATGACCCGAAGATGACCTTTATTGAGTTTTCCCCATTAAGTTGGCTTGGGTTCTGAGGCACATTAAATTTAACATTGAAGTCAATGGGAAAAAAGGGAAAAACTTATTGACTCACACCTCCTCTCTCATAAAATTACACCCCCTTTTCTCTCAAAAAATTGCGTCCACTTTTTGCGAAGCTAATTTACCAACTACTAAAACACAGCATTTAAACTTGAAGTCAATGGGGAAGGAGCTAAAAACTTAATAACCCTCTGGATTTTCAACCAGATTTCACCCTCTTTTGGGACAACCTATTTCCAAATATTTAATCCTCATTCGACCTAACTACTACTGATAGGTTCTAGCTCACCTCAAATTTAACATTGAAGCCAATGGGGAAAAGTATGGAAACTTATTGACTCAAACCACCTATCGTGAAAAATTACACCCCTTTTTTTCTCTCATTAAATTTCGCCCCCTTTTCTCCTGCCTAAGTCCCACACACTTTTTGCTAAGCCCCGCCCACTTTTCCTAAACCTTTCCCATGGCTTGAAATGCCAGGCATGCCAGGCTTGAGAAATGACACCCTTTTTCTCCCTGCATTTAACTTATTAACTCCCCCCATTTTTCATTATACTCATGCAGAGACCCAACGAATATTTGTGTTTCATTTTTAGGTAATAATTTAATTCTCTTAGAAGAACAATCACCATCTAGAATATTGACAAATGTTATATTAGAATTTAACTATATTGAGAGAGATCTCGCGAGATCACGGCGAGGTCACGTCTTTTCGAAGCTGCTCCATGCGCTCACGCTCTCGAAGCTAAGTGATCTATCACAATCGTGTTTTTGTCGAGACTGTATCTATCGTTCGGTGTGTGTACCTAAAGCGTATCTTTTGGAAAATTTTCGGTGCTAATTTTTCGTCCATGTATACACAATCGTCGGTTAATGGTATCGAGTATTCTGCGGCCTAGTACTCGTAGGCTTAGACTACCGTACCGTCTCCGACCTTGTGGTTTCGTTTTTCTCTCAGCGATTCGTCGAATGGGCTGAAATTATTTTCGTTCTCTGTTTCGTACCAGTCGTTCACCCCGTACCTCCTTGTTTAATATCTGTACTCACAAAAAAAAAAAAAAAAACCCCAAAAAAATATTTCCTTCCCAGGTCTTATTCGTTTATTTGTTGTTCTTTTTGTTCGTTCGTTCTTCGTTCGCGATCACGCGGTTAGAAATGTATAATCTCTCCCCTGAACAACTATTTTCTCTCATATATTATAACACCCTTTTCTTCTTTTCCTACAAAAGGATGCTTTCGTCTTGCTCACCAAATCTATTCATTCCAAAAAATATATATAATACCATCTCTTACAGTTCCTCCTTTCTACATTCCCTAAACTATCCAGAACTCCACCCCTCCTCCAGTGTCCTCAAACGTATTTTTGACTCGAAGGTCTCAAACTCATTTTGCAAAAAATGTTCGTTTCCCATGAATCGTACACTTTTCAAAATCCAATCTCACCCCTCCCCTCCAAATCCTCCCCATCACCCATCCCTTTCAAATCTCCCCCCTTGCCCCTTCCCTCCCCTCCCTCCTAAACTCCCCCCACACCCCTCCCCTCCGAGACTCTCCCTCGCTCCTCCCCTCCTAGACTCCCCTCTCACCCCTCCTCCTCAAAGCATCCTCCCTGCTTCTTCCCACTTCCAACTTTCACCTTCATCTCCCCAAACCTTCTGCCTCGCTCTTCCCCCTCCTCAAATAACACCTCACTGTGCCTCACCCAATCTCCATCAAACCTTTTGTCCACCCCCATTCTTCCCTTTCTCCAAGCTATTCTGAAATCTCTGAAATCTCTGACACACCTTCAACAGCTCTCCCTACCTCTTCCTCCTCTTCCACATCTTACCCTACCCCTCCCCCCCCCCCTGTTCTGGACCCGATGCTCCCCTTTCCTCTTCATTAACGGTATGGACCTCAAACATCCGGGGCCTTCGCTCAAACTTGACTGACCTCTCCATACAGGTTGCTTCTGACAAACCAGATGTGATCTGCTTAACAGAAACTTTCCTCCTCCATGATGTCTCTGATGCCTTGGTATCTCTCCCAGGTTACTCCCTCCTCCGGTATGATAGACCTGAGCCTCGTCCTGGAGGTGGGGTTGCTATCTTTATAAAAAACTCTCTTCCTCACTCGCCCTCCACTGCCCTCTCTCCACCTCACCCCCAGGAATACCTTTGGCTACGGCTTCCCCTTCGCTCCCACCTTTTGTTCATATGTGTGTTGTACCGTCCACCAAACAGCGATGACTCCATCTACATCTCACTGTCTGATAATATGGACCAACTTCTATCTACCCATCCCAACTCTCTCTTCCTCATATGTGGTGATTTCAATTGTCACCATGCCAGTTGGCTGGGTGTGGGTGTCAAGTAGTAGATTTGTTATTGCCTAAAGTTCAGTTATAGACGTTGGTTGCTAATGTGTTATGATTTAAATGTTGTCTAAAAATGCTATTTTCATAAAGTTAATAAAGGGTTTTTGCTTCGTTTTAGTTTTGGATGAGGAAAGGCTTAAAATGAGGTCATGCTGGACAATTGTATACGTGTGCTTTTTTCAAGGCTGGTCGTAAAACCACGCCCACATGCGCGTGTTTTTGCGTAAACCTATCGTTGACCATATATATTTTGTATTAATCACAGCAACGCATGACTCTGTATAAACATGCTTTGAATTACTCATGTGAACCCATATATTTGCTCTGGGCTTATCTGGCCAAGCATGCACTCTTTGTGAGTTACATTTCTGTTTTCTCGGAGCCCAGAGAAACATTTGGTCCGAATGATAAGGAAGGGCTGACTCCCCCGAATGACAGAGCGGATGACGGTGGGGGCTTGGCCCACCGGGGAGGAACCTCTCCCAGTGTTGTTTGTTCCCTCGGAGATTTCCTGATAAAACGTGTCCCTATATAAATGGACTGGGAATCAATGTGTTTCCAGGAAGGCTTGACTTGGCATGAGACTGGCTCTTGCTATAGATGTCTTGGCTTCTTCCGGATCTGTATAAGTTGGTTTTTAATAAAGCTGCGCCATTCCAGGCTATTGTGGACTTCTTTTGCAAACGAAGAGCTGATTCTTCACAGATGGTACCAGGAGTGGGGTCAGCACCGGACGACGGGAAACGGAGCCCGAGGGACAGGAGGAAGGCTGCCTGAGGCGCGCCGGCACGTGGATTTGATTAAAGGTGGGAGTTGTTTTATATCAGAGGGCTATTATTCCAAATTCGTACCTTCCTCCCTCAAGCGGGCTTAGTCTCCTTGTCTTCCGCGGCCTGCACTCGAACAGAAATTGTAAGTAAAGGCTCATTTTAGGCCTCAGAATGACGTAGCTTTGTTAAAGCCAGGATAAATAAGTAAGGACTTAACAGTAAGCTTAAAGTTACAGTTAGCACCAGGAGGGGAAAATGAGGTCGGACAGCCATATAGGTTGAAACCAGGTGGCCAAGATTTTTCCAGGAAGGAACAGCCCAGAGACAAGATGGGGTATGCCATTGCATGCCAGGGAACGAAGGACTGTGGCTAACTTAGATAGAAGGCCATAGGAACATAGAGGTCCAGATAGAAACAGGCCAGGACCTGGTGGACAAGAGAAAATAAATAAGCTCACAGGAAATGGGCCAGGTGGCCACAGGGTGAGAAGGACAGGAATGGTTTTTGAAATATTGAAATTTTAAGCATTGCAGCTATAGTTATTGAAGCTACAGGACAGAGGACAATTAAGTAAGCAGTTAAACAAGTAAAACAGCGAGTGATGCCGCTGGACCAGATACCAGACCAAGACCCCCCAACCCCCCAAGACCTGAGCTCAGTCCCAGGGCTCTAGGCAACACCCCAACACCCCGCCCTGCCTTCCCTTTTTTCACCTCAACCTACCCCCGTCCAACCCGTCCCAAAAATCCTTTTCCTTGAATGAGAGACGTAACATGAATGAGCAAAGATTGTTTGGGAGTGGCTGGAGAAAGGCATGATTTGAGTCGATCTGAGTTTCGCGCGAAGTCTGGGAGACTTCTATGAGTATATGAATGAGGAATGAATGTATATTGGGATGTTAATTGACGTGTGTATCTAGCCAATGTATTTGTCTGTATGACATATGCAAAGCAGAGGGGTTCGGTGTGAAGCTTTGTAAGTGATCTGCTCGACGTGCGGGAAATTCAGGCCGGGAATGTCCATTTTAGCGTCTATCCGAGAGAACAGGCGAGGTCCTGAACTGAGTCCGGATTTTCATCTGTTTGGGAGTTGTTTGGGAAGCGAATTGATATAAATCGGGTCAGGAAAGCACTCGGAGTGCCCTTGTCGACCTACTGTTGATATGAAGCGGGTTTCTTGGAGATGGTTGCAGGATGGGCTGCTTTGTCTTTCGAGCGGCAGCCGGACGGAGGTTTGGAGTTTGTGGAACTGGAGGTTCAGAATTCGAATCAATATGTGTGTTTTACTTGAATCGAAGAGTTCATTCAATGGCAGATATTGTGTATTGTATGTGTGGGGTAGGCCTATATTCCTGAGGCAGCTCACCTTTAGGATGATGATGTCACATAGTGCATTTTGGGTCAGAGAGGTGGAGCGTCGGAGATCCTGTTTTTTTGCGATGTTTACGAGCTAGGGATGAGTTCTGACAGCTCAATGTTCTGACAGCTCACTACATGTCAGGTCGCAGATTTGTTATGACAGCTTTTCGCACTTTGTTATGACAGCCGACTGCATGTCCCAACGTGAGGTAAACCCCGCCGCGAACGCGAATAGAGCGGCGTGCAGGGAGTGTTGGGATTCGTGTGGAGGCACGAGGGTGCGCGCCAAGACGGGGGGCGGCGTGGCGTCGTCGCGTTGAGATGGTTGTGCCAGGTCGATCGGCGATCTCTGAATTTAAATCGGATTTTTGTCATGTGTGTTGTGAAATTAAACGTCTATCCGAGAATCCTGGCAATGTTCGTTTAATTAAAGTATGGTACAAACCTGTGTTTCCGCCGTGCGGCTCCGTGGAAGTTTGGGTAGAGGGATATTGTGCGTTCGGGCAGGAGCCGAGCGAGCCGCGAGTCACGGGTGTGCTGTATGAGACTTGCTCAGAGTGCCGGCGATAACTCGCCCACTCTCAGAGGAGGATGTGTGCCCAAATGCATTGTGGGTCATTTCGACTGTGCTGGATGTCGGACGTTCATGTCAGACGAGCCATGTCGGAATAGTGGCCGGCTGCGACATATATGCCAGGCAATGTCACAGGACGAATACGTTATTTATAAGATGGATTTTTATTTAAGATGGATTTATAAGATGGATAGATGGATGGATTTATTTAAGATGGCTAAAATAAACGATTTCAAGACAGAGTAATTAATTTCCGGAGCCAAGTTCCAACAGGAAGTCTTGTTCATACAGTAAGGTACAGTGCGGAGTGGCGGCTGGAAGATGCATCGATGCATTTGTGTTGACCAATTCGAAGTTTGACCTTTTAAAGTTTAGTTGACCTTTGTTCGAGATATGCAAGGGAAAGGTCAGAGGTAATTCACTAACCTTGGAAGAACGACAGGCGGAGTCAGTCTACAGGGTGTTGCTTTAACGACAGGATATATAGGACTTAAATCTGGAGAATATCGGGACATTATATTGTGGGTAAAACCAAAATCATGTACATAATTAGTGGACAGAGAATATCGAGTTTTTTGTTGTTGTGGAAGCGTCAGGTACAGTACGCTTGGAATTTAATTTAACCGGGCCGAATACAGTGACGTGTTCGATCGAGCTGTGGGGATTTGAGATGGATTTGAGTCACGTTAAATGGAGGACATTTGGGAGGATGAAGAGATGCAAGTAACGTGGATTAAATTGTGGTATCACGAGTTGGGTGCCAGAGATATCGTGGTTATTATAACTCACTGATTATAGGGGGCGCCGGGCGCACCGAGTACAGATCGGGTTGCATGATGGAGCACGCATGCATGGATTTTGGCTTTGCGAGGCTCCGGATAGAAATTGGCATTTCGATGCTGTGGATTATATTGTGCCTGCCCGGAAAGGTGATGTCCTGTGCTGGGGCTGGCGACATGCCTCTGTTATTTGTCTGTCTGTCGGTCTGATTGTAAGTCTTTGGTACTGGGAGGGCTAATTGAGTGCCCAGGCGTCATTGTTCCATGGAGGCAGGAGCTGTGAGTCACAAAATGTAAACGGGAACTTTGTGTAACTTTGCACCGGATCCACAAACAGAGAGATGGACAGGACAACAATGGAGTTTATATGAACTGGGTGATGGGCAATAGTGTATGAGTGAGTAATTATGATCTGTTTAAGTGTAAGAGGCGGTGGAGAAGAAAGGGGTGATGAAAAGTTATTTGTTTAGTGTGAAGTAGGTTGGTTGCTTACTTGTCACAGTAAGATGAGAGTTGTGTTTTTAAGCTTGGTCTTTGAATGAATTGTTGATTGGAAAAGTGATTTTTGATCGCTGATCCGATCTGGTTTTGAATTGTTTGATTTAATTTTGAATTGATTGGAGGTAATAAGGATTTGTGTTGATTTCCTGATTTGAGTTCATCTGGAAACAAAGACAGATGGGATTAATGTGTATATCAGGAACAATTTGGAAAAGAAATATGGATATATGACATTACTAAAATATAACCAAGCAATTGAGAGTTCTTGGGTTAATGGGATATAAATAAATGCATCTACAAGTTGATGGTTTATAAAAATTTAGTTCTGGATGATACTTAAACGATGAACAATGTTGGCAATATACAAAGAATGTGACTTGTTTTTTGGGGGGAAAACATGTGGTTTAAATTGGTTGGCTAAGTTTTAAAGATGGAGATGTTTCGCAGAACTCTTATGATTATTTATATGAGTGGTGGACTATTCCATGGCGAAGCATTTTCCAGTTTATTGAAAGTTGGATTTTGTAAAATAATGGTTTAATATAACCACAGTAGAAAATAATATACAGATTTGGGACATTTTGTAAACTTTCGAATAATGAGAAGATTCATAACATTCATTTTATTTATTTCATGGAAAATATTTGGGTTGCAAGTGGAGAAGCATGGTATGGTATAAAAATAAAGAGGGAGTATCCAGGAAAAAGATGTTCAAGTGAACTTTGTGCTGTGAAAAGAATGTCGAGTTAATGGAAGTGTTTTGTTCGATTAATTTTGTTCAATTTGTGTTCAAATGACCATCGATGTTGGGGGCAAAGTTATGGGTGAATTTGGTGAGTGGTTGTGGGCAAACGAAGATTAATTTAGATTTATCATAGTTAAGTTCGAGGAAGTTGATTTGAAGCCAGAATTTCATTTGGATGCCAGAAAGGAGAAAGGAGATGCTGAAAGCCAGAAAGGAGATGCTGTTGTCTACTCTGAATGACAGGTGGTGGTATCCAGGGCGCTGAGGAGTTTGTTCACGTTGTAAAGTTTGTTTATTTAGTTTGTTTATTGTAGAGAAGAGTGCTTTTGGGATTCCGGAGCCAGAGTGGATAATTTGAGAGTAGTAGGTGGTCCATGTGAAGCTTGGGAGTGAACTGATTTGGGTTTAATAGGCACAAGCTGGTCTAAACAGGGTGAGGAGGATGGCGTGATTGATGATGTCAAAGGAGGCGTTGAGGTGAGGAGGATGAAAATGTTGAGGTTGCCGGCGTCAGAGGAGAGAAAAGGTCGCTGGTGATTTTGAGGAGAACAGTTTCAGTACTGTGGCTGGAGCAGAATCCGGATTGGGATGTTTCATACAGGTTATTGGCAGAGTGGTGATGTTTGAGTTGAGTGGCCACAGCACGTTCCAAAACTTTTGACAGAAAGGGTAGATTGGAGATGGGTCTGAAGTTATTTAGGGTGTCAGGGTTTAGTCCAGGGTTTTTCCAAAATGGGGGTGAAGTTTCACGAGTTTTTGGGGAAATCGGTATGGGAAGCTGGATTAAGTTGGAACTGCTTGATGAGCCATGGAGATGGATTGGGTTTTGTTGTTGGTTGTCTGGGAGTTCGGTTGTTGCATTGCCAAAGGTTTCTGTGTGGTGGACACACTGGTTGGCTGTTGTCTTGTGTGACGTGGGTGGAGATGTATGTGGCTGCGTGTGGCTGCCTGGAGTCGGGAAAACGGCTACAGTGGTTGATATTGGCTGTGGATCGTCCGGGGTGCTTCGATTTGCATAGGGGGTGAAGATTGGGATATTACATTATTTTAAGTAAGTATTGGTATGAGTAATTACATAAGTAATTATGAGTTATTATGAGTATTAGTTATGAGTAAGTGATTATTTTAGTAAAATTACATGTCTCGCCGGGTTGTGGATCTGGGGACAAGCTAGTTTGATGGGTACCCTGGGGTCTTCGGCGTGTCTATGTGTTTGGCTATCTGTTACACCGGACTCTTGAATGGGTTTTCATGAGACGAATCTCAGACATAACAGTGAGAATCTATTTTGAGCGAATCACAGTGGGTGAGGAAAACATTGTGTGTGACCAGACACCAGAACTGACCAGAATTGAAATTGGAAGTAGACCAGGTTATTTCTATTATTTGTTTATTCGTGAAAATAAATAAATAATAGGGGGAGGTTAATGGAGGTTAATGGTGGTTTGTTTGTGTTAATTCTAGTTGAAACTCTCGCTGAAGTAATTTTCGTTTATTTTTATTATTTTATTGATTTTTTTATGATTTTGATTGATTTTTTGATTTGATTTGAGAGTTGAGATGATTGATTTTTATTAATTTTATAATTTTATTTTTATTGATGTTGGAAACAGGTAATGGGATGCTGAGAGAAGGATTGAATTTAATTTGAATTGGACTGGATTAAATGGGATTGAATTTAAAAATTGAATATTGGATAAAATTGGATCCACTTGAAAAAAAAGTGGATTAGGAAATTGGAGAAAAGGTGTTCTATGAAACTATGAATTGAATGAATTGAATCTATGAATTGGAGACCTGTAGACCAGGCGCTCCCAGGAGACTTGTGGACCAGGTGTTCCACCAGAGGAAAAAGACCAGGTGTTCGTGGAGCACTTCACCCGCAAGAACGCCTTGGAACCAAGGTGGAAGGGACCAGTCCAGGTGTTGCTGAATACACCAACGGCAGTCTTTTGCGAGGGCAAGACTTCGTGGATCCACGCCACGCACTGTAAGTTGGCCATACAAGCACCAGACACTACACCACAGCAACCACAGTAAGGATGGGCCTAATCATAGGTACAATACTATTGATAGCGACAGCAGCTAGGGGAAACTCCGATTCCAATAGATGCGAAAACGAAACCCGACACCTCACCGTAACATGGGGACAAAGAGTATCACTACCATGTTTCGAACAGAAAGCCCTGCACACAAATTGGGTGAACATAAATTGGCTAGCACTGTCGGCAGGGCCTGGACGCGTTGGCATGGTACTACAAAAGCAACGAGAGTTCCGGGAAGACGGGCAAGCTAGCATTAAGACCTTGGCCCAACCAGGATACCAATGGGGAACCCCTGATTTTAAGCTACAAACACGCACGCGCCTAGAGAAAGGCATGACTATGCAGGTCCGGTGCAGCGTCTGGACCCCTGGCGCGGCCGGTGGCGAAAGGAACTACATACCATGCATCGAATACATACTCACGCCACAACCCCAGAATAAGGCCCCAAAGAGGGGGGAAAACACATATTGGAAAGTGGCCAGGGAAGTGGCAACAATTCAAAATAGGACACACTGCTGGTCGTGCATGCGCTTTCCCCAAGCAGGCACCACAGGAATACACATGATAGTGCTACCTCTGTCCCTCAATGACCTCTGCTCACAACCTATCGATTCCCCATGTTTAGTCACCACGCTGGAAAGAGAAGGGGTTGACAACGGCAAGAGTTGCAATCGACAATTTAATTATCGCCCGTCAATGATTGCCCATGTGGCCGAGAGGCCTGACCCCGTCTGGGTCAAACCACAGAAAGGGAGGGTCTGCCTCCAGGGTTCCGGCCACTTGCGTATGGGAGAATCAGAATGCGCCTACACTCTCCCCGGGAAGCTGGGACAAGGGAGCTCGGGGATTACATTACGAATAGTACTGCAAGATAAACGCAACCACAACATAACGGCTATAACATTCTCTAGGGGGGTTAGTAGGATTAATGGGGTGGTAAAGGGACTCCAGTGCTTATCCACCCACCTGGTCCCACCCCATGGGACAATGTTTATATGCGGCGACAAGGCTTACCCCTATTTACCAAATAATTGGGGGGGCACATGTTATCTGGGTTCAGTTCTTCCTGACGTTGAGATACTGGATGAGCTAGACCCAAAGTCCTTGGACAGGCGTTATAAGAGGTCAGTCATGAACGAAGATGGAACCACTAAACTACACGGGAGCCTAGGGGAAAAGGTGTTTGGTTTCTTCTTCCCAGGAGCGGGCACAGTCATGGATAGTTTCCGGATAGACAAATTGGCTTTGGCCCTAGAAAAGGTGGCAAACGACACCGCTACGGCTCATGACATACTATTGGATCGATCGGATCGCGCGCGAAAATTCTTATACATTTAGCTGGCTCACTGACTGGTTCCAGGGATGGACGGGCACCATAGTGAAGTGGTTATTGACCGCACTGGCTGTGATAATCGGGGTAGTAATTTGGGGGGCACTAATGAAATCTCTAGTCCTCCTCTGTATGAGAAAGTATTTTACAGGATGGAAAGTGAAGAAGCCGCCGACAACGACTATGGCTCTGACCACAGAGGCCGTCGACCTGAACGGGTCCTTCAACAAGGCAGTTGCGACCGGCGCTCCAGAAAATTGCATTGAATTTTGTAATGACTGTGATACTTGTGCGGATCCCATGTGGGAACTGGCTGCTGCCTGTAACGGTGTATGTAATGACTGTGATACTTGTGCGGATCCCATGTGGGAACTGGCTGCTGCCTGTAACGGTGTATGTGATGACTGTGATACTTGTGCTATAAACCCCTTGCGTGTACTGGCTAACGCTGCTTATGTATTACAAGCTGACAGCTGCACGCCCCCTTTCAACCCAACTATGGATCTGATTGCGACGCTGGGTCTGGCGGTCGAGGGACCCGACGTGGATATCCTAGACCCGCAAGCCGACCAGGCGCCCAAGGGAGACTTTGACATAAAGGAAGTTCCTCTCTTTGCTTCATATGTATTAAGTTCAAATGCTTCAAGTGAATCGGATTTTTACGCTCTGTACCCTGACCAGGAAATTGAGACACAAGATACTGACAATATTATGTATTCCCCAGAACAGCAGCACGTGAGGGACCTCATGGGCATGATCGTTGATTAACTTCGAAGATCTGCAAGGACTGGGTCTGCAAAGGGTGGGGGGAGCAAGTTCCGCAGAGGAGGTGGTGGCCCTCTGGCGGAGCAGAACCTCATCTGGACCAGACCTCTTCGTTGTGGATCCGAAACGTTAATGGACTTTCATGTTCTGAGCCCTCAGGCTCCGAGCACGCACCACACGACACGTTCGCCAAATGCACGGGCGAGGCGCTTTGGGCGCACGATATGCCCTTGGGAGATACCCGCATTACACAATTATTTTTTCAATACCCGCATTACACAATTATTTTTCAATAAAGCCCGATGTGGCACGTTGTCTCTTAAGATACTTTGTCTCGACGAGACAAGAGGAAGGAATGTCAAGTAGTAGATTTGTTATTGCCTAAAGTTCAGTTATAGACGTTGGTTGCTAATGTGTTATGATTTAAATGTTGTCTAAAAATGCTATTTTCATAAAGTTAATAAAGGGTTTTTGCTTCGTTTTAGTTTTGGATGAGGAAAGGCTTAAAATGAGGTCATGCTGGACAATTGTATACATGTGCTTTTTTCAAGGCTGGTCGTAAAACCACGCCCACATGCGCGTGTTTTTGCGTAAACCTATCGTTGACCATATATATTTTGTATTAATCACAGCAACGCATGACTCTGTATAAACATGCTTTGAATTACTCATGTGAACCCATATATTTGCTCTGGGCTTATCTGGCCAAGCATGCACTCTTTGTGAGTTACATTTCTGTTTTCTCGGAGCCCAGAGAAACATTTGGTCCGAATGATAAGGAAGGGCTGACTCCCCCGAATGACAGAGCGGATGACGGTGGGGGCTTGGCCCACCGGGGAGGAACCTCTCCCAGTGTTGTTTGTTCCCTCGGAGATTTCCTGATAAAACGTGTCCCTATATAAATGGACTGGGAATCAATGTGTTTCCAGGAAGGCTTGACTTGGCATGAGACTGGCTCTTGCTATAGATGTCTTGGCTTCTTCCGGATCTGTATAAGTTGGTTTTTAATAAAGCTGCGCCATTCCAGGCTATTGTGGACTTCTTTTGCAAACGAAGAGCTGATTCTTCACATGGGTACCTCTCTCACCAGCCATGGCTCTTCAGCAAAGGACTTCTGCGACTCACTGGGACTGACACAATCTGTCAATTTCCCGACCCGGATCTCAGTCAACGGAGCATCTTCTCTTCTGGATTTGGTTATGACAAACTTCCCTGAAAATGTCTGCTGCTCTTCTTCTGCTCCAATCGGCTCATCTGATCATGTGCTTGTCAAAGTGGACATCTCTCTGACCATTCTCAGAGAGCCTCCTCAGCGTCGACGAGTCTGGCATTTCACTCAGGCCAACTGGCACGGTCTTCAAGCAGCCATCAATCATCTGGACTGGTCTCCCATCTCTACCGCCTCTGACATCAACTCATCCTGGGAATTCTTTCAAAGTAAATTGCTCTCTCTCATGCACAGATTTCTACCATCTCGTCTTCAGTTGTCATACCCTTCCTCCCGTCCATGGTACACGGAATCCTGTGGTGAGGCTGTTGCCCTGAAACAACTTGCTTTCGTCTCCTGGAAAGCAAATCCAACGGAAGGAAATCTCATTTCCTTTCACAAAGCCCGAAACAAGTGTGTGTCCACCCTCAGGAGAGCCAGGAAACAATATCTCACCATTCTCAAGACCGAACTCTCTTATCTGTCTCCCTCTTCCAAATCCTGGTGGCGTCTGGTCAAATCTGTTTCTGGTGTTTGTTCCCCCTCCATCCCCTCCCTCACCTCAAACGGCTTAACGGCTGACTCCGCACGTGAAAAAGCTGAATGCCTCAACTCTGTGTTTGCCTCTAAATCTTGTGTCCCAAACCCATCCCTCTCTGTACCCACCGTACCCAGTCGTACCCAGCTGCTCCTGGACTCTGTGTCCTTTCCTCCTGACAAGGTGGAAAAGTTTCTGTCAACCCTCGACTCTGATTCTGCAACTGGTCCTGACGGCATCAGCCCACGGGTCCTAAAATCATGTTCTTCTGCTCTTTCACTCCCTCTTTCTGTTCTCTTCACCCTCTCTTTTGCTCAAGGTCATCTGCCATCTGCTTGGAAATCAGCCAACATCACCGGTTTGCACAAAAAAGGTGCAAAAACAGATCCCAGCAACTACAGACCAATCAGCCTTCTCCCAATTATCAGCAAAGTCATGGAATCCATCATTGCTTCAGATATTAAATCTTTCCTCTTCTCCAATGGCTTGATCTCTGATCATCAATTTGGTTTCAGACTTGGTCACTCTACTCTGGACATGCTGCTTCTGCTTTCTCAACAATGGATGGAGGTCCTCAACACCAAACAGGAAATTAGAGCTGTCTCCCCTGACATTTCACGTGCCTTCGATACGGTCTGACACCCTGCTCTGCTCACCAAACTCTCCTCCTTTGGTATCCATGGAAATCTCCACGCATGGCTGGCAGACTTCCTCTCTGGTCGTAGTCAACGTGTGGCCCTGAATGGGTTTCTCTCATCTCCTCTTCCTGTTCAGGCTGGAGTTCCCCAAGGTAGTGTTCTGGGCCCTGTGCTTTTTCTGGTCTTCATCAATGATCTCTCTGCTCTCTTGAAAATCCTCTCTATCTCTTTGCTGACGACTCTACTCTCTGTCGCTCCATTCCTCATCCCTCAGATCGGCAGTGTAGGGGAAGTATTGCGGGGGACTCAAGACTCCAATGATCGGACACAGGTTTTACAAAAGGTCTGGTTTATTAACTGGTTATTCACTTCATTCCAATTACCAAATAATACCGCTTAATTCAATGGACCAGGTTAACTCTTTTCGCATGGTCCTTCTCGTTCGGCCGATGTTCCTCCGCCACTCCCGTCGGGCAGAGGTTCTGATGATGAGTCCTCGTCCGTTCCGTCGGTCAGAGCTTCTGCTCACAAGTCTGCTTGACTCAACGTTTGCTCTCGTTTATATGGACAAACTGGACTTAATCCCCTGTCCGCTGAACGTTAATCCTTTCTCCGCTAATGCCCCGAGGTCATGCATGCACCAAGACCTGGCATCAGCTCGCTCCCCTCCTGCTGTGAGTTCCGTTTACCAAACGATAGGGGGGTGCTCCACCCAGGGGCTGTGACCAGGTGGACAAGAGATTACCATGTTCGGGCACATTCCTGACACTCATTTACGAACTCGTCTTTCACAGAGTTTGCAGGTAAAATGTATCTGCTTCGTTACCAGTGTTAATTAATAAGTTACCAGTGCCAATTAATAAGTTACACTGAGTTACACTTCCACAATTCCCTCATCTTTTTGTTTTTGTTTATATTAACCATTAATCTAAACATCAATATAAGTAAACAATCAATCACTACAAGTAAACATCATTACAAGTATAAGTAAATAATCAATCACTTTGGTAATCAAATTCCCTTGGGCATACACCGTCATCCTGCAAGAATTACAAAACATTTCGTTGGTCATTGACTCCTTCCATATCGTTCAATCTATTGCATTTGCATCACAAATATATTTTCAAAACAACACTTCACCATCACCAAGATACAACAATTTCACTTCATTTTCAAGTTTTGTAAAGCATCTGCACCATCTGGCAAAAAACGTTTGCCTCCACACAAATGTTGACTTTGTTTGAAAGGAAGGGCTGATCACTTGTGTTTGAATCCTGGTATGAAACATTTTCTCCTAATGTCTTCATAGCTCCTGCACTACTTCGTGTAGGATTTCGCTGTTGTGGTAACATTGCGGAGTCATAGACTGACCCTGCTCTCCTTGTAGCATTCTTGCCACTTTTTGCTGTAAACCATAGTAATTCCTGAACAAGGCCTTCACCCAGTTGTAGTCGACTTGCCTCCTCCCTCATTGTGAGTGGGCAGCAAGTATCGGTGTGACGTTGATTGGCCAGCAAGATGTGGAACAGGGATGCCGGATGCATCCACAATGATGTTGGGACCATGGTGTTCAGGTCATTCATGGTCCTTACCAGGAGCAACCAGCAGAATCGTGCACAGCTGTTGTGACAAGGGCACAGCCGTTTTTTTGCAGCTCCATGCTGGTTCCCCGGACGTTGGTGAAGTAATAACATATGTCCCCGCATTTCACAGAGGTTGCAGGTAAAATGTCGTTATCCTGCAACTTCTGATGTGGTGAATGTTCGAAGCCTTCGAACAAGAGTAAGTGATCGCCTTTCTTTCATATGTTGCAGTGTGATCCAGGCAAATGGTCACATAAATTTCCTTGGTGAAGGTAAGCATTCATCTCCAAGTTACACGGGAGAATGTCTTCATCATTCTTTGAGAAAGAGGGTGTATGCCATGATTAACTTCATTTTTTAGCCACAAATTTTCTTTCTCGAACTTCTTCCCAATTCCGTTAGCAATCCCTCCAAAATGTGATCTCGTCTTACCCTTATGCTCAGTCACATCTGAATCTGCTTTCCGCACACACTGAATCAGATAGGGTACATCTTACCATGAAATCAGCATAATCATGTATATCTTCCGACAGTTTCACATTCAACAATTTGTTGTTTTTCCTAAACACAAAAGTTATATTCATTTATATGCGTCACACAAATAATATTCAATCAGGTATGTATTTTATTACTAAACTAAGAATAGCATTGTATATGATTACAATCACAAACGGGAATACCTAATTCCCAACAACAATTTTCCCAAACCAACAAATTAAACATAATGTATTATTACCATAATTCCTCTCCACTTTTACTTTTCCCTCTTTTTTTTCCTAACAGTGTGTCACTCGTGGTGATATGAGTTCACTGATATTGTAATTGACACAACTCATAACATTGTCGTTATGCCATTATCTTAATTCTACTGTATTCACTATTCATTTGCAACATCACTTGATTCATTCTTTTAATCTCGGTATTATTCATATCATCATAACAATCTTTCTATTTTAGGTCCATATTTGTTTCTATTCTTATCAACCTCCTACGGTTTATCAATTTGTTCCAAAACACTGCAACCAAAGGTTTTAACCAAAGCTCTACCAAACTATTTCCAATTTGAACTCAAAATGCTAATTAAACAACAATTCAAAGAATTAACTTCAATGGGTCAACAAACTCATTTTATAAACAGATCTAATTTTCCCATCCAATAATTTTCCTTGCCAAATGTCATATTGCAACACTTTAATAAACCTTCGAAAAATGTCTCCCAAATCAATAAATTCCCTTTTTACTTCCCAAATACTCATCTGTAAATTACATATTCAATTACAGTTTTTCCCTATTTGTTCGGCCTAAATGGCCACCGAAGTGGCTGCCAACATGCAGTACCGTTTTTATCTACCAAGCAAGTATTCGTCCACATAAGATCTCTACCAAAATGTTGTTTGTAAAAAACAAATCTGGGATTTCTGATTACATGGATGCACACTCTCAGGACATTTCAGGCTGCTTGTTAACAATCCACTACGATAAATTAATTCCTTTACCCACAATCAAATAATTAGTACAAATTGAGGATATTATCCCTATCACATTCATTTATAGATTCATTATGTTGGATCTAAATTTTCTCCCACTGCTGCAAGGAAGAACAATAGCTCTAATAAGTCTTTGTAATATCTCACTTCATTTACCCAGCATCGAAGAATTTATTTACTATCCATTCCCATCTGTTAACCAGTGACTTTGTTTGAACTCCAAAACTTAATTTGATGAATCCCATGTGTACAGCTACCACTTATTGAAACCCATACTTTTGTAGAAAATATCCAAGTAAGTGTTTTTATTTTAAACCCCCTTAACTGTTGCTCATCCATTTCTATGCACCCAGTGAGTACTACTGACACCAGTATGCCAATATAGGTGTGCGAGTTTAACAAATATGTTGCAGGTACACGTGACATCGCGTTCTGAGTATAAATAACGTAACAGCGCGTTCATGGCTGCCCCTTGGTTTAAGATTCACAATGCATTCCGTTTTAAAACTCACAATAGTTCAAATCAGCAAGATTTTCTTTACTATTTTCCCATATCATCTATGCCTAATACACATCCATACATGCAGCACAATTTATATGCTGATAAAATTCAAGTTTATATATATATATATAAATCCATGAGCAGAGTATTCTGGGAAGTCAGTGTAAGACCTCTCCCAAATTTGGATAATTTTGTACTCCCTCATTTCCTTTTATGAAGCTCATATCCATAAATAGATGTTATTCTCATATAAATTCTATCAAAAATGGAATCCCAAAATTACTCACAATTTTACTATTAATTAATGGCTGCTCATAACCCAGCACATCAAATCTTTATATTCCATTTCCCTTGACAAAAGAGATAATGTTCATAATCAAATTATATTTCTATTTTATTTTACGGATTCTCTGGATATTCAATCCCATCCACATAAAACTATCCATTTCCAGACAGGCACACTGTCGGTGTCAACAATCTTGTAAGATTGATATACAAAACAACAAAAACAAAAACACTAACATTGACACACATAAACACACACACACATGCATTATGCGTATTTGTTTGCGTTGGAACCATTATTTACAGATCAAGATGGGTGTCAATTTTATTTCAATTTCATAAAATTTGTCCTTCAATTTTATAAATGCTAATACACAAATAGACCAAAAAGTTTATTCTTAGAAAACCCCTATAATGTCACATTGAAATTACCCTTTCAGTTCCCACCATAATTTATCCAAATTTGACTACACACCCATTTGCATGTCAGTCGACCACTGACCTATCAATCATGCGGAACACTAGTCCGAAATTCCCACCTGATCATCATGTGACTCTTGTCACTTAGTTTCAAAAATTTGCAAAGCAATTGTTCCAACTTTGTAAATTTAAAATTGTGTGCCCAACATAAAAGATCCAATTTCGGCATTTGATCAATTAATTACTAATTTGCTTACAAGCAAAAGAAAGAATGAATAATTCTTGCTCCGAAAACTTTTCAGACCCAAGAATCATCGACGGTTATTCATGTTTGTCCAGTAATCTAATTTGTTGAGGCCAATCGTCATTTGGGATTTGTCGCAATGAAGGCCTAATCATTGTCTGAGGTATCGGTCAGCACTGGTACCCTTGATCTTGGTTTACCCTATTAACTTGTCTTCCTTTTGGTATACGGACATCCTCTTTTCCAATGTCCCATCCGTCCACACTTGAAACACCAGTTTCTGTCGTTGCCTGGGCTGTGCACCTGTGCACTTGTATTGCTGGGCTGCATCTCTACATCCCTGAGTTGCCACTGCAATCTCTCGTTATCTCCTGAAACACGAAAAAATTCTCTGTACCGTCCTTTTTGGGGAGACAACTGGAAATCAGATGGGACAACTGTCACTTTCATTCCTAATTTCGAGGGCAGTTGTGCATTTGTCTCCTCCACTGTATCCTGTATCCTTTTTATTTTAAGTTCTAGATCCGTTATCCGTTCTTGCTGTTCCCATTGTCTGGATTCACCATCCCAAAGATGGAATGCAAGCCAGTCTACCGTTAGATTCTGTCTCTTCCTGGCTTTCAATCTTTGTTCCAATCTTTCCAATCGACTTCGCTCAAATGTACCATCTCTTGGAAACTCCTCATCATGTCCCTTTGTCCACAAATACCAATTCTCGACCTGCCTTATAGCTTCGGCACCATAACGGTCGTACATATGATGTGTACAAGTACCTTTTTGTGGAATTTCTGGTTGTTCTTGTGTATTCTTGCAGGCTCCATTTCCCATTCTGCCTTTTATCAAAGTAGCGTTGGATGTGTTGTAGCTTGTTCCAGGTTCCTCTAAAGCTTCACTCGTACCTCCAGGAAGGATCTCTCCACCTGTTCACACGGTGATTTCCAGAGAATCTCCCTCAGCTGTGGCTTTTGCACAATCCAATCTCACAGATCAGTATTTGCAGATGAGCCGGAGGGTCAGTATGAAATGGGTGAATCCTCAGGTGTCCGCTCTGTTGACGGGGAAATCACACAATGGTAACCGCACATATATATCTGTATATAAACTCACCACCTTGCTCAATTTTCCCAGGTTGTCTCCACATTGATAATATCTCGCAAAGATATCAAAGCTTCTTTCTTGAGACCGCATTTTCATCAATCAAACAATCAATATATTCAATTCAATTTATTCAGTTCAATTTATTCAGTTAAATTTATTCAATTAAATTCAATCAATTAGATTCAATCAATCAACAATTCAATCAATTATTCAATTTCAATTAATTCATCAATATTCATCAATAAATCAAATTAATCATTTTGGATGACTCCTTGCATAAGCCCTTTCCCCAATGATGTCAGGACAGGTCCATCCATTGACTGAGATCGAATTTCATCGGTCGTCACCTCGGGTTCGTACCTCATGTCAATTGATGAATCACCGTCCTGTCCTAGGGTCATATCTGACATATTTCCCCATTTTGCCTGGTCTCCACAAATTTTCTTTGCAACCACTAAAGGCAACTCATCCTTCATTCGTGAGACAGCCAAAATGGATGGCAGATATTAAAGTTCATTGGGAAAAATATCTCATCATTTTTTTTTTTTTTTTTTTTTATAGTACCCAAATCTCTTGGCAATATAAATTTCGTAAAACTCCTGAAATAAGACTGTAAAATTCCTTCAATCATGCTAAATTTTGAAACTCCATCGCTTGTAACACCCAATTTATCCCATAGGGCTTGAAAGTTCTTTCCCAAGTTCATGCAATCATTCTGCATTTGAACCCTATGATATCATTCATAATAATCATCATGATTCTATAGTCATGGTCATATCATAATCATCTATTTAAAACGAACATTTCCTTTATCACCACAGCTATGTGGTATAATCAACAATAGAATAAAACTGTACATAGCAACAGGCTACCTCATGGCCACTTAGTATACCTATTGACAATAAGTCATAACAATATCGAATAATCATTGAACAATTCAAAAATCGCTTTCACTGCTCCAGCCGCAGCATTCGTCATTTTGTCTGCTCGTCCGCATGACCAAAACGAAATAAAGGGAGCTCAACCATTACACAGCGCTTTTAATGGCGCATGCCATAGGACCTCAACGCAATTTCGACTCGGCCAGAAAACGAGCAAATTTGCAGGATGTTAACTGGAATTAGTCGTGAAAATATATCCAAAATACACAAAAAATACACACCCACAAAAATAAACAACAAAACCCAAACAAACCCAAGGTCGACCATATTACACAATTACATCATTTCAGCATCGTATTGATTGCTGAAATATTCCAGGGTTTATACACACCTTAAAAGAGGTATGCGTGGTGTTGCCCCCTCCCACGTTTATTCCAGGGTTTATACACACCTTAAAAGAGGTATGCGTGGTGTTGCCCCCTCCCACTTTTAATTCCTCATTAAATTCCTCATTTAAATTCCTCATTAAATTACTTATTAAATTACTTATTAAATTACTCATTAAATTACTCATTAAATTACTTATTAAATTACTCATTAAATTACTCATTAAATTACTCATTAAATTACTCATTAAATTACTTATTAAATTACTCATTAAGTTACTCATTAAATTACTCATTAACTTAACTTACATAGTTTCAGCATTGTATTGATTGCTGAAATATTCCAGGGTTTATACACACCTTAAAAGAGGTATGCGTGGTGTTGCCCCCTCCCACGTTTATTCCAGGGTTTATACACACCTTAAAAGAGGTATGCGTGGTGTTGCCCCCTCCCACTTTTAATTACTCATTACATCGTTTCCATTAAAAAAACATCGCTTCTACTGCTCCAGCTGCAGCATTTGTCACTTTGTTTGCTCATCCGCATGACCAAAACGAAATAAAGGGAGCTCAACCATTACACAGTGCTTTTAATGGCGCATGCCATAGAAACTCAACGCAATTTCGACTCGGCCAGCAAACGAGCAAATTTTTGCAGGATGTTAACTGGAATTAGTCGTGAAAATATATCCAAAATACACAAGAAATACACACCCACACAAATAAACAACATTTATTCCGTTCAACAGAACAAACATTTCCTCTATCATGACATGCATGTCTTCAAAATTATATGACCAAGAGAAAAAAGTAAAACTAATTAACACTGCGGGCAGTGATGATCCGGGGACCATACCGCTCCATCCTGATTGGACGAGTGCGTGCTAGAGTCGTTAACAACGACAGTCCAGATCCGATTGTTCAAAATTTCAACTCAATCGATCGAAAAATGAACGCAGAGATGCATTTTAAAGGTGCAGTGGCACTAACTGAGTTGCCACGAATATGGCCACGAAATTGCCAATATGGCCATCACAAAATATTTTCCTTAATCAATTGGCTCATAGCATAACCAATCTGCAAGTATTTCATCCGAAGATGTATCTCTGAGGAATTTTAATTAAATAAGTCATTTATAAATCAACGAGTTAATTTATTAAATGATTAATCAATAAATCAAAATTTTCCTTGACAGCCACATCACTTGGTCAGTGTCATGTCCAAATATCAGCTTCCTTACTCAAAAGGTGCCTGAGTTAATGTAATGTAATTACTGTAATAAGATTACTGCAATTACTGTAATGATTACTGTAATTACTGTAATTACCGGAACTGTAATTACTGTAATTACCTCAGGTAATTACTGTAATGTAATTACTGTAATGTAATACGAAATGTAATTAATTAAATAAGTACTTCCTTAATCGCTAATAATTAAATAACTCGTGAATATTTATCCGATTTACTTAACATTTGAGTGTCCCCAAAACGTTGGAGCAAAACGTTGCAACAACGAAAGTGAAACGTTGTAGCGACGTTGTGGAAACGTCAGCAAAACCCAACATTTAAATGTTCCCAAAACGTTGGAGCAAAACGTTGCAACAACGAAAGTGAAACGTTGTGGCGACGTTGTGGAAACGTCAGCAAAACCCAACATTTAAATGTTCCCAAAACGTTGGAGCAAAACGTTGCAACAACGAAAGTGAAACGTTGTGGCGATGTTGTGGAAACGTCAGCAAAACCCAACATTTAAATGTTCCCAAAACGTTGGAGCAAAACGTTGCAACAACGAAAGTGAAACGTTGTGGCGACGTTGTGGAAACGTCAGCAAAACCCAACATTTAAATGTTCCCAAAACGTTGGAGCAAAACGTTGCAACAACTAAAGTGAAACGTTGTGGCGACGTTGTGGAAACGTCAGCAAAACACAACATTTGAATGTTCCCAAAACGTTGGAGCAAAACGTTGCAACAACGAAAGTGAAACGTTGTGGCGACGTTGTGGAAACGTCAGCAAAACACAACATTTGAATGTTCCCAAAACGTTCCAACAACAAGTTCCAACAACAAGTTCCAACAGCAAGTTCCAACAACAATTTCCAACAACAAGTTCCAACAACAAGTTCCAACAACAAGTTCCAACAACAAGTTCCAACAACAAGTTCCAACAACAAGTTCCAACAACAATTTCCAACAGCAAGTTCCAACAGCAAGTTCCAACAGCAAGTTCCAACAACAAGTTCCAACAACAAGTTCCAACAACAATTTCCAACAGCAAGTTCCAACAGCAAGTTCCAACAACAAGTTCCAACAACAAGTTCCAACAACAATTTCCAACAGCAAGTTCCAACAACAAGTTCCAACAACAAGTTCCAACAACAAGTTCCAACAACAAGTTCCAACAACAAGTTCCAACAACAATTTCCAACAGCAAGTTCCAACAACAAGTTCCAACAACAAGTTCCAACAACAAGTTCCAACAACAAGTTCCAACAACAAGTTCCAACAACAATTTCCAACAGCAAGTTCCAACAGCAAGTTCCAACAACAAGTTCCAACAACAAGTTCCAACAACAATTTCCAACAGCAAGTTCCAACAGCAAGTTCCAACAACAAGTTCCAACAACAAGTTCCAACAACAATTTCCAACAGCAAGTTCCAACAGCAAGTTCCAACAACAAGTTCCAACAACAAGTTCCAACAACAAGTTCCAACAACAATTTCCAACAGCAAGTTCCAACAGCAAGTTCCAACAACAAGTTCCAACAACAAGTTCCAACAACAAGTTCCAACAACAATTTCCAACAGCAAGTTCCAACAGCAAGTTCCAACAACAAGTTCCAACAACAAGTTCCAACAACAATTTCCAACAGCAAGTTCCAACAACAAGTTCCAACAACAAGTTCCAACAACAAGTTCCAACAGCAATTTCCAACAGCAAGTTCCAACAGCAAGTTCCAACAACAAGTTCCAACAACAAGTTCCAACAACAATTTCCAACAACAAGTTCCAACAACAAGTTCCAACAACAAGTTCCAACAACAAGTTTCAACAACAAGTTCCAACAACCAGTTCCAACAACTAGTTCCAACAACAATTTCCAACAGCAAGTTCCAACAGCAAGTTCCAACAACAAGTTCCAACAACAAGTTCCAACAACAATTTCCAACAGCAAGTTCCAACAACAAGTTCCAACAACAAGTTCCAACAACAATTTCCAACAACAAGTTCCAACAACAAGTTCCAACAACAAGTTCCAACAACAAGTTCCAACAACAATTTCCAACAGCAAGTTCCAACAGCAAGTTCCAACAACAAGTTCCAACAACAAGTTCCAACGACAATTTCCAACAGCAAGTTCCAACAGCAAGTTCCAACAACAAGTTCCAACAACAAGTTCCAACAACAATTTCCAACAGCAAGTTCCAACAGCAAGTTCCAACAACAAGTTCCAACAGCAAGTTCCAACAACAAGTTCCAACAACAAGTTCCAACAACAAGTTCCAACAACAAGTTCCAACAACAATTTCCAACAGCAAGTTCCAACAACAAGTTGAGGGTTCACACAAACTGGGTAACCAAATAATACAGAATTATTATTATTATTATTATTATTTTTCAAAAGCACTTGTTCACCAATTTCCCCAAATTTCAGCTTCCTAGATCAAAGGATGGCTAAGATATCGCCCAGACGAACAAACACACAACTAGAACGACGCTCGGTAGAGAGCATATCTCCGCCTTGGTGAACAGTTTATGTTTTGTATCCCACTGATAGGCCGGATCTGGATTCGGACCTGAACCAAAATGTAATCGGCGTGTTCTTGTCACCTCCCCAACTCATCCACCAGGTTCATTCACTCATCCATAACTTTTTTTTTAAATATATGAATAATATTAAAATAATAACATTAATAAGTATATTATGTTAAATATAATGTATATCGCTTTTCACCCGATCTCTTGATGGTGAAGAATCACTTTAAACAATTCTCGTAGCCGGATTCGCACCTGGGTCTTCACCAAAATCCAATCATTTCGTCCGTGTCACCCATGCTATCTGTCTGACAAATTTCGTCAAAAAAAAAAACAACAGCACTGGTTTTGTTTCCTGGAAGCTTCCTGCAAAACGCTTTGCTTCTCGCAAAACGTCCGCCAATGGGAACTAAAGGGAGGGGAGGGAGAAGGAGCGGGAGCAAGAGACAGGGTGCCGGAATGGACATGAGGGACAATGAGGGACAGTGAGGGAGTGTTGGTATGCAATTTTCATCCAATCGCCATCTTTCACAATAATTCTGGACCGGCATGAGGTGGGGTATTCTGTCATGAATTTATTTGTTGATCGAACGAGTTTTAGACATGGCGGGAAAACTGAAAAAAAAATTCTCTCCTCCACCCCTTTTTTTTTTTTTTTTTTTTTTTTTTTTTTACTTTGGACCCACGGCTTTCGTCCTACACAATTCCGTTTAATTTGTCTAAATCCGACCAGTCGTTCCAAAGATATAAGCCGTTTTGTCGCAATACCATAAATTGGAATGAGGTAAAATATATATATATAAATATAATTCCATTTCCCGGCTCCCTGTCGCACGCCGAGCAAGTCGAGTGCTTTGAACAAGTGCAAAAAAAACTACTTTACACGTGTACGGGTGTGTAAACGAGTGTACCGGCCTTACACGTCTTGGAAGCAAATGGTCGCATGGTGCACGCATGCTCCGTTTGCGCCCAGGTCACAGTAAGGCCTTTAATGACCAGCGCCGACCTGGTGCATTTTATTTAGACAGCGCAAAAAATACGTATTTACAGAAATCATTTAGAAAAACACGAATAATAGGTACAATCGTTTATCGAAGTACCATTCGTGACTTCATATCATCTATATCGCGGCATCGGTGCGCAAGGAACCCCCAGGACCACCTCCTCCCCCATGTATGTACAAAACTATTTCCAAGTTCGTAAATCATATTGGACAAAAACAAGCCACACTCACCTTTTAAAGACTTGTTTGTACAATTGATCCCAGCGGTGCCTCCAAATTGTAGGGGAAGTATTGCGGGGGACTCAAGACTCCAATGATCGGACACAGGTTTTACAAAAGGTCTGGTTTATTAACTGGTTATTCACTTCATTCCAATTACCAAATAATACCGCTTAATTCAATGGACCAGGTTAACTCTTTTCGCATGGTCCTTCTCATTCGGCCGATGTTCCTCCGCCACTCCCGTCGGGCAGAGGTTCTGATGATGAGTCCTCGTCCGTTCCGTCGGTCAGAGCTTCTGCTCACAAGTCTGCTTGACTCAACGTTTGCTCTCGTTTATATGGACAAACTGGACTTAATCCCCTGTCCGCTGAACGTTAATCCTTTCTCCGCTAATGCCCCGAGGTCATGCATGCACCAAGTCCTGGCATCAGCTCGCTCCCCTCCTGCTGTGAGTTCCGTTTACCAAACGATAGGGGGGTGCTCCAGCCAGGGGCTGTGACCAGGTGGACAAGAGATTACCATGTTCGGGCACATTCCTGACACTCATTTACGAACTCGTCTTTCACAGAGTTTGCAGGTAAAATGTATCTGCTTCGTTACCAGTGTTAATTAATAAGTTACCAGTGCCAATTAATAAGTTACACTGAGTTACACTTCCACAGCAGTCTGCAGCCTCCTCACTCTCTGCAGACCTGGACAAAATCACAGACTGGTCAAACAAGTGGAACATGTCTTTCAATCCTGACAAATCTCACACTCTTACAACGTCTCTCTGAAAGGACCGACTGGACAACCCTCCCATCTACTTTCTCAACAATCCTCTCCAAGAAGTTCTGTCGCTCAAGCTTTTGGGTCTCACTATCTGCCATGATCTTTCTTGGGAAAACCACATTTCCAAGCTGGCCTCCAAAGCCAGTCGCCGACTGGGCATCCTCCGTCGTGCGAAGTCCTTCCTTGGCACACCTGAGCTCTTCACCACATACAAGGCTTTCATCCGCAGCTCAATGGAATACTGTTCCCCCCTCTGGGCTGGTGCTCCTGCCTCACACCTTGCTCGGCTTCACGCTGTTGAGGCCAAAGCTTTCAGAATCATTGGAATCTCCTGCGATGTAGTCAACACCGAGGGCCTTTCACTCACTCACCGCAGGCAGGTTGGTGGTCTTTCTGTCTTCTACCGACTCCTCTCCGGCCTTGCTCCCCCAGCTCTCTCTGTGCTCTGTCCCCCCAAAATTCCTTCAGGTCGCACAAGATCTGCCTGCAACCCTCTTATGGTTAAACTGCCAAAGTCTAGGCTCTCTGCTCACCTTCACTCTTTCATTCCCCTTTTCTCCCGCCTCTGGAACAAACTCCCCCACTCCCTTCAATCCCACTCCTCCCTCCAGGTCTTTAAAACAGCTGTTCACCACCATCTCATATCTTCCCCCATCGAAAACCTTGATCTTTTCTACCCCCGGTAATTCACCCCAGAGTCCTTGCAGTGTTCATATGTTTTATTCCTCTCCCGCCTCCCCCCCCCAAGTCCTCCCGATGTCCCTGCTCTCAAATGTTGTGTTTGTGTCCTTCCCCCTCTTCCCCCTCTCTTTTGTGTCCTTCCCCCTCTCTCCCCATCTTGTCTGCCGCTCCCCTTGTTTTTTGTGTTTTGTGTGTCGGTTTGTCTTTTTGTGTGATTAATGTTAGCTCTTTCACGAGCCTCGATCTTGTATACAAAAAAAAAAAAAAAAAAAAAAAAAGCTCGGTTTAGGTATCGCCGTTGAGCTGATATGAAATGATAAACTTCTCTTAATGACCTCGTCTGACCCCCTCCCGAACCACATACCATTTTGAGATTACAGTAAATTATTTTCGCCTCGATCTCTTGGCAATCACTTTTTTGTCTAATAAATACAATATTTCAAAACACAAAAGACAAATTTCAATCAATCTCCTCATTTAAAAAGGATACTGAAATATATTGCACTGATGTAAAATTGAACAAAGATGATTTCAATAACTTTTGGACCTATGATGAAGGATAATATGAGCTACTCAATACCTTTTAAAGGAAGATCATTCTCTGTCTTTGGGAAGTCGTCAATTAAAGTAATTATAACAAAAGTTTCACCACTATTTATGGAGATTTATAATAAACTAGAGGAGGTAATGAAACATGTAAAAGTATCAAAAAAGAAAACTCTTTGTACTGAAGCTATCGAAAAGGAAGATAAAACTATTAGCTCTAAAGACGGTGAAATTGCTATATTCTTTAATAATCCCAAAGATGTCAATCTTGATGAAATGAAAGATGTTAATATATCAGGAGAAATGTCATTTCGCTCAATAGTAGTTAGGAACCATTTTTAAATTACCTTTAATATAAAATATGTTGTAGTTGAATCTGTTAAAGAAAAAAAAGTATATGGATATAGACGGTAATGTTTTTTCTTCTAATTAAATACGAGTCATTATTCACGTGAAGATTTTGTTGATTTTAAAAGTGATGATAGTGGTAGTGAGACTTTGTCTTCGCAAGACAGTTATGATACTGAGAGTTTGTGTTCTAACGATAGCTATGAAAGTAGTTTATAGATGATGATGATTATGAAAGCACCGATTATAGTGAAGATGATTTTTAGTTTAAGTAATCTTTTACTATATAAACATGATAAATCCAAACGACATACCAGATATTGAGCCTCTTGAATTCCCTGATTCTCCATATGATAAATTAGAGAATTGTCCGGCTTGTGATAGAGTGGGATTAAATACAGAGTCAAAAGCCCATAAAAATGTTTTTCTGTGATTATCTTTTAATTAATGATGATAAAAAAATAAAATATATATATAACTCTTTTAAATTAGAACCAAAAATGAATTACTTCACAAGATTAATAAGAGAGATGAATGTTAAGTATTTTGATGAGATTACACCATTTCTTACAAGGGAAGAGGCTATTGTATTGAGGAAATGTATGGGGGTTTAATGATATTTATTATTCAAAATAATTTTAATGGAAATGTTAACACAAGATACTAGGAACAACAATTGTTTTAATGAAGCCTCAGCCATTTTAGACCAGTTGATGAATATGAAAATAATTAATAAATGTCAATACAAAGATATTTTATTACATATTAAATAAGATGAGAAGCACAATTCTTCGTTTTAATTTCACGACAAGTGATTACACAGCTTCATTCCCTTACCCACTACAACTTGACCCCGCAAAAGAATATGAAGCATCTTTATTGTCAATGGCAACTTACAATACCCGTTTTAATATCACAGAGAAAAATAACAAGTTTAGTTATGATTCAGGAAGTGGATATAAAACTATAACAGTTTCATCTGGAGCTTACGAGATTTCTCAAATATCTTCTGAAATTTCTCGCCTTATGAAAGAACAAGGTGATGAACCAAAAAATATTGTTATAGATATTCAAAAACACTTCAAAATCAACTATGAGACTCAAAAATAATTATAAAGTTGATTTCACAATTGATAATTCATTTAGACAACTATTGGGTTTCTCTTCAAAAAAGATTGAGACAAACGGGACGTTTTACAGTGATGGTGTTATTCAAATATCCTCCGGTATAAATTCGGTATTAATTCATTGTGATTTGATTGATGGTGCTTATAACGATGGAATAAGAACAAATACAATATTTTCATTCAGCGCATACTCAACCCCGATTGGTTATAAATTCAATATGGAACCAAAAAAATCTTGTCTATTTACCTGTGTCAGGAAAAACCATATACAGAGTAAATTTTAGGATAACCGATCAAGATAATCATACGATTTCCTTTAATGAAGAAATTATATCTATCAGAATTCACCTACGTGAAATTTTCCAATAAATAAATAATGGTTATTGTGAGGAAACACGAGTTGGGAAAATTTAAAATAATTACAGGCTCAGGCATGTTCCTTTCACCATACTATAAGGGTGAAGGTATGTTTCTTGGTAGAGGATACTATAAACTGAAGAGACAACAGGGTGTAGGGCATCAATTTAGAAATAAAGGAGATGGGATAATTGATACTCTAATGGGTATTGGTTCAACCATTCTTAATCATAAAGACCTAATTGGTTCAACTGCTTCTGCTGTGGGAAATGTAGCAGGTGCTATAAAGAGCATAAAAGATGCTCAAAAGGAGTCTCATAAATTACAAGCGATGAAAGAAATTTAAAAAGGCAAAACTCAACTATCTGCACAAGAACGTCAAAAAATCATTAAAACACTTGGGTCAGGGTTTCAGCGATTTTAATGCTATATAAATACAAGTGTGGAAGCGATTGATAGTATCTATGATTTGGATGGTATGATTATCATTTCAAACTCCACTAAAAAGGAAGACTATTTCAAGGTAAATGCTATAACAGGAACAGACTGGAATTCAAACGGAACAAAAAGTTTTGAAATAAATAATCAACAAACTTACTTGAATCTAGCTGATAGTTTCTTGCTGTGTAAATTTAAATTCACTAAGGCTGGGAATAATACTAATGCTACACTCGTAAATGATTTCTTCTAGAAAATGTTTGATCGTGTCCGCCTGTATATTGGAACACAAAAGGTTGAAGCGATTGATTATGTCTCTGCTACATCTGAAATGATGAAATTTACACTATATTCGTTTAGTGATAGAATGGGTAAGGGAGCTGTTGAAGGTTTTATTCCTGATATGACAACGGGAACAAACGCAGACCCTGGTTATAGTCAAAGGAAGGCAATGTATAATGATGAAACAAAAGCAGAGAATAGTTTTACCTTAGCAGTACCCCTTAAGGATATATTTGGATTTTTTGATTATGATTAAGTTTTGTATGGTCTTAAAATTAGATTTCAACTACAAAGGAATGATAATGTAAATAGACTGCTTTTTGGGACTGCTAATGCTTTTGGTGCTAATAATAAATTTGTTATTAATGATTTGTGTTGGTATATTAGTGAATATACTCCTAATCTTAAAACGGAAGAGATGTTGAATAGTAGACTTAACTCAAATAAACCGCTAAATGTATCATACCTTAAAAGAAGATGTCAACACGTTAAACTGGAACACACTACCGACACTTGGAATTTAGGTGTTCTTCAAGGAAAGCCATGCTACCTATGGCTCATTTTTAAGAAACCAGATGGAGATAGTGCTACTGATAAAAATAATGCGTTGAGTGATAATGCTGAGGTGAAACAACTTTGGGTTTCTCTGGATGGCACATTTTACCCGCAAGATAGATTGGAAATTGATTGGGAAAAAAATGATTATGCGGAAGCCTACAAGTCTTACCAAATGGTGTGTGAAAGCAACGGTAATAAAGAACCTATTTTGGATATGGTTGCGTTTCAAAAACTTTATACAATCTACGCAATTGACCTGAGTTCTCAAAAGGAAACTATAAAGTCTATTCGAGTGGATACTTCTCTATACATTGAAAGAGGGGAGAATGAAGAAGTTGATACATATTGTTTGCTTTTGGAAAAAACAGAATTGCAGATTAATACAGATAATGGTGTTATGATTAATATCACGTAGATTTTTCTAATAAATAAATGAGTAGGAAAGAACCAACTGGGGTATATATTAATCAAATCAATCTTGATAAACTATTGTCTTGTATTCAAAATCAAAAGCCTTGTATTATTAATGTTAATACAATTCAAAGAAAAGGAGCAAAAAAAATTGATGTTTTGCTCACAAGAGAGCAGGTGAAAACACTAAATGATGCTGGCTCACTTAAATTTAAAATATCAAAACCTATGTTAAAGAAATATTCAATAATAGAGATGAGAGGAGGATTTCTTCCATTTCTAATTCCTTTATTTGCTCGTTTAACTGCGGCGGGAGCATTGACAGGTGGTATTTCAGCAGCGGCAAAAACTGCTAACGAAAGGAACAACACAACAACAACAGGCATTTTAAGGCCATTTTCCCTGCTAGAGCGGGGGTTAGCCTTGCAGGTACTATAAAGCTCCATATTGCCCTATTTTCTGCATCTCCCCTTGTTAACCCCCTTGCCTGCATTTCTTCTTCGACCATTTTCAGCCAAGCCTTTCTCGGTCTTCCCCGTCCTCTACTTCCTTCTACATTCATTTCCATCACTCTTCTCAACCAGTCACTTTCATCCTTCCTCAACACATGACCAAACCATCTCAACCTGTTTCTCTTCACAGCATCCATCACAGGCTCTATTCCCATCATCTTTCGCAATTCATCATTTGTCTTCCTCTCTCTCAACGATACTCCACACATCCACCGAACCATTCGCATTTCCACCCTTTCCAGCCTTCGTTGCTGCTCTACGTTCATTACCCATGTCTCACTCCCATAAATCATAACACTTCTCACACATGCAGCATACAGCTTTCCCCTCAGCTTCAACGACACTACCCTCCTCGTCAGCACGCCACTCAGTTCCCGAAACTTCTTCCATGCACATCTCACTCGAGCAACCGCTGCCAAGTCTGATCCACCTTCTCCATTCAGCATGTCTCCTAGGTAACAAAATGTTTTCACACCTTCCAGCTTCACGCCGTCTCCAAGATCCAACTCAACATTTCCTCCATCTGCAGCTCGCTCAGTGCACACCTTACACTTGAATGTGGCTGCCACACTGGTTAATGACCCTCTCAGACCACTACATTTTTGATGAACCCACTCAGCGCACATTGTACATTGAATGGAGTTCACTCCGACACCCTTCCTGCACACAGCACACGGCCACTTCCCAGTTCTTTCCACCTCACCACTTGCCATCACCTTCGTTTTTCCGATATTCACCTTCAGACCTTTTGTCTCCATACATTCCTTCCACTTGTTCATCTTCTCCTTCAGTCCATCCATACTTTCCGCAATCAACACCAGATCATCTGCATACAACAACTCCCACGGTCACGGCTTCTAATATGTATACATAATTATAATACAAATAGGGTTAACAACACGCAGGATGAATGATTACCCGCCATATATTTTCAGCCTTATATAAAATGGATGATTTTTTACCCGTGTGGGAAAGTAAGATCAAATTTAATAATCATAAGAACCTCCCAAATTCATTAAGATGCCTAATAGTCGGGTCAAGTGGATGTGGAAAAACCTGTTTGCTTTTAAATATTATTTAAAT
This sequence comes from Myxine glutinosa, assembly GCF_964187855.1. Taxonomy (NCBI): domain Eukaryota; kingdom Metazoa; phylum Chordata; class Myxini; order Myxiniformes; family Myxinidae; genus Myxine; species Myxine glutinosa. Next base: position 131,977,428 of record NC_136269.1, read on the forward strand.
ATTATTTAAATATGTATAACCTTTCCCCTTCAGTGTTTTACTCAGTGGTATTTTACAACACGCTGTTTTTCTTCCTATTTAAAAGGCTTTTCTCAATTTCCTCTCCAACTCATTCCACCTCAAAAAAAAGAAATTCAATATCTTATACGTCTCCCTCACTACATGGTCTAAATTCACATTCATTCCATCCCTCCTCCATCATTCTGAACCGGATTGCTAACTTGAAAATCACAACAAACCCAATTTGTTTTCAATGTTCGTCTTTCATTAATCATCCACTTTCTAAACTCCCCTCTTGCCCCTCCCATCCAAATCCCTCCCCTTGCACCTACACTCCTAAACTCCCCCCTTGCCCCACCACTCTTAAACTCCCCCCCTGCCCCTCCACTCTTGAACTCCCCCCTTGCCCTTCCCCTCCACTCTTGAACTCCCCCCTTGCCCTTCCCCTCCTAAACTCCCCCCTCACTCCTCCCCTTCAAAACTCCCCCCCAACCCCTCCCATTAAAATCTCCCCCCATACCATTCCTCTCCAATTCTCCCTCCTCCCCCCTCCTCCTCAAAGCTGCCTCCTCCCCACTTCGTCTCCCTTCTATCTCATACCTCCACCCCCCCCAACCTTCTTCTTTCCTCTGCCCCCCCTCAAACAACCCCTCACTGTGCCTCATCCCTTCACCTTAAAACCTTTCATCCTCCTCATCCTTCCCTTTCTTGGAACTCTTCTGCAATCGCTGACACACTAACAACTGCTCTCCCTACCTCCCCCTCTCATCCTTCATCTTACCCTACTCCTCCCCTCCCCTGTCCTGTACCCGATGCTCCCCCTCTCTCTTCATTAACGGTATGGACCTCAAACATCCGGGGCCTTCGCTCAAACCTGACTGATCTCTCCATACAGGTTGCTTCTGACAATCCAGACTTGATCTGCTTAACAGAGACTTTCCTCCTTCAAGATGTCTCTGATTCCTTAATATCTCTTCCTGGTTACTCCCTCCTCCGGTATGATAGACCTGAGCCTCGGCCTGGTGGTGGGGTGGCTATCTTTATCAAAAACTCTCTTCCTCACTCTCCTTGCACTGCCCTCTCTCCTCCTCACCCCCAGGAGTACCTCTGGCTACGGCTTCCTCTCCGCTCCCACCTTTTGTTCATATGTGTTCTGTACCGTCCCCCAAACAGTGATGACTCCAGCTACATTTCACTGTCCGACAACATGGACCAACTTCTATCCACTCATCCCAACTCTCTCTTCCTCCTTTGTGGTGACTTCAATTGTCATCATGCCACCTGGTTGGGTGTGAGTTCCTCTCTCACCAGTCATGGCACCTCAGCAAAGGACTTCTGTGACTCACTGGGATTGACACAATCTGTCAATTTCCCGACCCGGATCTCAGCCAATGGAGTATCTTCTCTTCTAGACTTGGTTATGACTAACTTCCCTGCTAATATCTGCTGCTCTTCTTCTGCTCCAATCGGTTCTTCTGATCATGTGCTTGTCAAAGTGGACATCTCTCTGGCCATTCTCAGAGAGCCTCCTCAGCGTCGACGAGTCTGGCATTTCACTCAGGCCGACTGGGACGGTCTTCAAGCAGCCATCAATCGTCTGGATTGGTCTCCCATCTCCACTGCCTCTGACATCAATTCTTCCTGGGAATTCTTCCAGAGCAAACTGATCTCTCTCATGCACAGATTTATCCCATCTCGCCTTCAATTGTCTTACCCTTCCTCCCGTCCATGGTACACTGAATCTTGTGGTGAGGCAGTTGCCCTGAAACAACTTGCCTTTGCCTCTTGGAAGGCTAATCCAACTGAAGGAAATCTCAGTTCCTTCCACCAAGCTCGGAACAAGTGTGTGTCTACCCTCAGGACTGCCAGGAAGCACTATCTCTCCTCACTCAAGAATGAACTCTCAAACCTGTCTCCTTCCTCCAAATCCTGGTGGCGTCTGGTCAAATCCGTTCCTGGTGTTTGTTCCCCCTCCATCCCCTCCCTTACCTCAAATGGCCACACAGTTGACATCGCACGTGACAAAGCCGAATGCCTCAACTCTGTGTTTGCCTCAAAATCCTTAGTCCCAAACCCATCTCTCTCTGTTCCCACCCTTCCCAGTCGAACCAAACTGCTCCTGGACTCTGTGACCTTCTCTCCTGACAAGGTGGAGGAGTTTTTGTCAAACCTCGACTCTGATTCTGCAACTGGACCAGATGGCATCAGCCCACGGGTCCTAAAATCCTGCTCTGCTGCTCTATCTCACCCTCTCTCTGTTCTTTTCACCCTATCTTTTGCTCAAGGTCATCTGCCAGCATCCTGGAAATCAGCAAACATTACCGCTTTACACAAAAAAGGTGCAAAAACAGATCCTTGCAACTACAGACCAATCAGCCTGCTCCCAATTATCAGCAAAGTCATGGAATCCATCATTGCTTCGGATATGAAATATTTCCTCTTCTCCAATGGCTTGATCTCTGATCATCAATTTGGTTTCAGACCAGGTCACTCTACTCTGGACATGCTGCTTCTGCTGTCTCAACAATGGATGGAGGTCCTCAATGCCAAACAGGAAATCAGAGCTGTCTCCCTTGACATATCACGTGCCTTCGATATGGTCTGGCACCCAGCTCTGCTCACCAAACTCTCCTCCTATGGTATCCATGGAAATCTCCATGCATGGCTTGCGGACTTCCTCTCTGGTCGTAGTCAACGTGTGGCCCTGAATGGATTTCTCTCATCTCCCCTTCCCGTTCAGGCTGGAGTTCCCCAAGGCAGTGTGCTGGGCCCTGTGCTTTTTCTGGTCTTTATCAATGATCTCTCCGACTCTCTGGAAAATCCTCTGTATCTCTTTGCTGATGACTCCACTCTCTGCCGCTCCATTCCTCTTCCCTCAGATCGGCAGTCTGCAGCCTCCTCACTCTCTGATGACCTGGACAAAATCACAGACTGGTCAAACATGTGGAACATGTCTTTCAAGTTTCAATCCTGACAAATCTCACACTCTTACTATGTCTCTCCGAAAAGATCGACTGGACAACCCTCCCATCTACTTTCTCAACAATCCTCTCCAAGAAGTTCTGTCGCTCAAGCTTTTGGGTCTCACCATCTGCCATGATCTTTCTTGGGAAAACCACATTTCCAAGCTGGCCTCCAAAGCCAGTCGCCGACTGGGCATCCGCCGTCGTGCGAAGTCCTTCCTAGGCACACCTGAGCTCCTCACCACATACAAGGCTTTCATCCGCAGCTCAATGGAATACCTGTTCTCCCCTATGGGCTGGTGCTCCTGCCTCACACCTGGCTCGGCTTCACGCTGTTGAATCCAAAGCTTTCAGAATCATTGGAATCTCCCGCGATGAAGCTATCTCTGAGGGCCTTTCACTCACTCACCCGCAGGCAGGTAGGTGGTCTTTCTGTCTTCTACCGACTCCTCTCCGGCCTTGCTCCCCCAGCTCTCTCTGTGCTCTGTCCCCCAAATATTCCTACAGGTCGCACAAGATCTGCCAGCCACCCTCTGATGGTTAAACTGCCGAAATCTCGGCTCTCTGCTCACCTTCACTCTTTCATTCCTCTTTTCTCCCGCCCTCTGGAACAAACTCCCACACTCACTTCAATCACACTCCTCCCTCCAGGTCTTCAAAACAGCTGTTCACCACCATCTCTTATCTTCCCCCATCCAAAACCTTGATCTTTTCTACCCCCTCTAATTCACCCCAGATCCACCTTGTTTGAAATTCCAACTTCTTTCCTGGAAGTCTTGGCAGTGTCCATATGTTTTATACCTCTCCCACCCCCCCCCCTTCCCATGCCTCCCCCCAAAGCCCTCTCCCTCCCACAGTTCTCTCGATGTCTCCATGTCTCTCGGTCCCTGCTCTCAAATGTTGTGTTTGTGTCCTTCCCCCCTCACTACCCATCTTGTCTACCGCTCCCGATGTTATTTGTTTTGTGTGGCTGTTTGTCTTTCTGTGTGATTAATGTTCGCTCTTTCACGAGCCTCGATCTTGTATACAAACAAAACCAAAACAAAACAAAACAACAACAAAAAAAAAAAAAAGAAAAAAAAGATGCTCCTTACTCCAAAAGTTTTAGATTATGAAAATTTAATAATTTTTACAAAGTCAAGTTTTCAACCAGAGTACCAACTACTATCACAAGTTTTAATGCGGGTCTTCAAAAAGAAGATATAATCGGGTTATTTAAGCTCCAACACAAACTAAATGAGCTCAACATTGAAGACTAGCAGAAGTACCCGGCATTGCTGGGCGGGGGAGGGGAGGGGAACGGAACGGGGGGGAGGGGAGGAGAGGGGGAAGGGGAGGGGGAGGGGGGAAGGGGGAAGGGGATGGGAAGGGGGAGGGGGAAAAAGAGGGGTGAGGGGAGGGGGAGGGAAGAAGGGGAAGGGTAGGGGGGGAATGGGAAGGGGAGAGAGGAAAGGTGGGGAAGGGGAGGGGAGAGGGAGAGGGGGAGGGAGAAAGGGGAGGGGGAGGGGGGAGGGGAGGGGTGAAGGAAGGGGAGGGGGAGGGGGGAGGGGGAGGGGGAATGGGAGGGAGGGGCAGGTGGTAAGGGAGGGAAGGGAGGGGGAAGGGAGGAAGGGGGGAGGCCCTGATTGGGGTTTGTCCTGGTCGCCTTCTTTTCCGGGTCTGTCTGGTCCCCCTTTTTTCGCCGTTGCAGGTTTCTCATGGTAGGAGAGCTGCACACATCGCAACATCGTCCTGCATCTTCCGCAACCAACAGCCACGAAGCGGAGTTTTGGGGACTCACCAATCCTGTGACGCCCTCCAGTGCCACCGCTGAAGCAGCTTCCTGAGCCAGGCTTGTACTGGTGGTTTGCCATTGCCTTCCCAGGAGTATTTCAGGCAGGAATTTGTAATTTGGCCATTGTCCCACCGATAACTCGCCTCCTCTGTTTGCGAAGAACACAGTGAGGATCTTTAACATCCACCAACTCATGTTGGGAGATGGGACTCCCAGTTTTTCCTTTTTTTTTTTTTTTTTTAATACACAAGATCGAGGCTCGTGCAAGAGCTAACATTAATAACAAAAAGACAAACTGACACATAAAACATGAGATAAAGGAAGTGGGAGAGAACATGGGGAGAGAGAGGGAAGCACACAAGTACAACATTTGAGAGCAGTGGACATCGGGAGATCTGTGGGGTGGGGGTGGGGGGGGGGGAGGAGAGGGCTTGGGGGGAGGAGACATGGGAAGGGGGGGTGAGTGGGAGAGGTAAAAAAAAACACATGGACACAGCTTGGCCTTCCATGAAATAAGTCGGTATTTCAAAAAAGTGGATCTGGGGTAAATCAACGGGGGTAGAAATGATCAAGGTTTTGGATGGAGGAAGATAAGAGATGGTGGTGAACAGCTGTTTTAAAGACCTGAAGGGAGGAGTGGGATTGAAGGGAGTGGGGGAGTTTGTTCCAGAGGCGGGAGAAAAGAGGAATGAAGGAGTGAAGGTGAGCAGAGAGTCTTGATTTTGGCAGTTTAACCATAAGAGGGTTGCAGGCAGCTCTTGTGCAACCTGGAGGAATATTTGTGGGACAGAGCACAGAGAGAGCTTGGGGAGCAAGGCCGGAGAGGAGTCGGTAGAAGACAGAAAGACCACCAACCTGCCCGCGGTGAGTGAGTGAAAAGTCGTCGGAGTTAGCTTCATCGCGGGAGATTCATCGCCTAGTATAACATCCATTGGAGGAATGGCCCACACAGTGATGATCCACACAGTCTGCGAAAAAACGGGAAGAGTGTATTTCTTGGTCGGGATTCAAACCCAGGCAAGACAGCGTCGGTTTAGTCACTGATAACCTGACCATGCGGCAGGGAGCACTGGCTTACATGTTACCAGTGGCAGTCCCAAAAGACTGACGTGACCGAAACCTGATTTCCGTTCCAATAGGACAATGACCCCAAACATATAGCAACACTGGAATGGCTTTAGAACAAGAATGTGAAAGTCATTGAGTGGCCCAGCCAAAGCCCAGACATGAATCCCATTGAGAATCTGTGGAATGACTTGAAGATCGCTGTTCACTGACGCTCTCCATCCCACTTGGCAGAGCTTGAGCAAATCTTCAAGGAAGAATGGGAGAAACTCCACAAATCCAGATGTGCAAAGCTGATACAGACATACGCAAGAAGACTTGAAGCTGTAATCACTGCCAAAGGAGCTTCTACTAAGTAGTGACTCAGTTGAATAATTATGTAAATTAGATATTTCTGTATTTCGTTTTAAATTATTTTGTAGACAATTTTTAAAATGACACTGATATTATGGGGTATTATGTGTAGATCAGTGATTTAATCCATTTTGAATTCAGGCTGCAATATAAAATGTGAAAAAGGTCAAGGGGTGTGAATACTTTCTGAAGGTAATGTATCTCGTTTGGTATCATGCATTTCTTCTGGTTGAATGTTGAACTTTGCCTGCATGCGGAGCTTTTCAAACGCAGCGTGGAAAGCCACCGCCGGAAACGGGGGACAGTTGAACGTGCGACCATATAAATACATGAGCAGACGCCACACTTCACATTATATTAATAGATACCGCACTTGATTTTAGCTCAAACTGACAAGTACCGTCTTTGTTTCTTGCAGTTTTCGACGTGGCCGGAGACATTCGCAGAAAAAAATGGGGAAGAAAGAGCAGCCATTGCCTGAGGAGGTTCAAGAAAAGGAAGTAATGGAGATGCAGGAAGTAAAGAAACAGCTGGATCGAATAATAAAAGAAAGAAATGCATTGTTAGCTAAACAAAAATTGCAGGAACAACAATTAGAGCGAAAAAAGTTGTGGCTGAGAGAGAAAGAAAAAGTGCAAGAAAGGCGTGAAAAGTTGTCACGAAAAGAACATGCGGAATTTGAACAATGGAAGGAATCGGTATGTCAGGAGCATACACGAAGAATGCTTGAGATCCGACAAAAAGAGCAAGAAGTTCTAAAGAGCGAGTGCATGGTGGAGGAATTAGAGAAACAGATTTGGAAAAAGGGAATGGAGCGCGAACAACTGCAGGCTCAATTCGAAAAAATGAAGGCGTTAAAAGAAGCGGAGATAAAGCACAGAGAGCTTGAGACACGCCGACAAGAGGAAGAGGTTAGCGAACGAGAACGGGAAGTTGAGAGAAGGGAGAAAGCGGTACACCGAAGAGTAGAAGAGGACCGTGTGCGGCAAGAACAATTTGTAGAGACAAAGACAAGAAAAGAGGAAGAGTTGTTGTGCAGAGAGCAAGAGGCACATCGACTGGAGCAAGAGATTTGTAAAATGGAAAACGATGCGCTTGCACGGGAACACGAGGTTTGGCAAAGTAAGCAAAAGCGAAGAGAACAGGAAAAACACACGGTGACGGATCAGGGAATAAAAGATCCGTTTGAGAAATTTCATGAGATGCAAGAGAAGGTAGAAGCAAGTGTGAGTGCAGAGGGAGAAGCAAGTGTTAGTGTAGAGGAGGTAGAAGCAAGTGTTAGTGTAGAGGAGGTAGAAGCAAGTGTTAGTGTGGAGGAAGTAGAAGCAAGTGTTTGTGTGGAGGCAGAAGCACGTGTTAGTGTAGAGGCAGAAGCAAGTGTTAGTGTAGAGGCAGAAGCAAGTGTTAGTGTAGAGGAGGTAGAAGCAAGTGTTGGTGTAGAGGAGTTAGAAGCAAGTGTTGGTGTAGAGGAGTTGGAAGCAAGTGTTTGTGTAGAAGCGGGAGAAGCAAGTGTTAGTGTAGAGGAGGTAGAAGCAAGTGTTGGTGTAGAGGAGTTAGAAGCAAGTGTTGGTGTAGAGGAGTTAGAAGCAAGTGTTAGTGTGGAGGAAGTAGAAGCAAGTGTTTGTGTGGAGGAGGAGGAATCAAATGTTGGGGTAGAGGAGGAAGAAGCAATGATTGTGCAAAAGGTTGGTGAATGGAAACTGCGTCGGCAGCAACTACGAAATGAGAATGCCAATGAGTTGTTGCGGAATTGGGATGAGAGTCAACGGCTGAAGCAGGAAGAAGAACAGCTGGTGAAAACAAAGGAAAAACTCTTCTTGAAAAAACAAAGAAAGAAGCAAAGGCAGGCAGCAAATAAAAGTGTGGGAATTGAACAGAAACCCCACGGTGTTGGCAGGATTCATAAGCAACAAAAGAAGCCTCACCGTGAAAATGGGCTGCAACAGCAGCAACCGAAACAGCATGTTGTTGAAGGGCTGCAACAGCAGCAACCGAAACAGCATGTTATTGAAGGGCTGCAACAGCAGCAACCGAAACAGCATGTTGTTGAAGGGCTGCAACAGCAGCAACCGAAACAGCATGTTGTTCAAGGGCTGCAACAGCAGCAACCGAAACAGCATGTTGTTGAAGGGCTGCAGCAGCAGCAACCGAAACAGCATGTTGTTGAAGGGCTGCAGCAGCAGGCACAGACACCTCGCCGTGATTATGGGCAGCAACAGCAACACCGTGAACAGAAACATGGTGTTCAGGGATTTCACCAGGAGCAGAGGCCTCTCGGTGATCAAGGGCTGCAACAGCAGCAGCATGGTGCTGAGGTGCCCTACCATATTCATGACCTTCAACAGGTAAGCATTCTTCAGGACTTTGGATAAGTTGGAGTGAACATACAGGTGACAAACACAGCCAACCGAAGATGAACATGATAAGTTGAAATAAATTTGGCACTTCGTCTTTGACAGACATTGCTGTTAATTCTTCCTTTGATGAAGAGGAATATCCTTAATTGTGGAAATAATTGTAATTATAATTTTGCTGGGAAAGTAACTTATTGGATCAGCCATTCCCCATGTAGGATCATTCCCAAGAATTTTAACTCCCCTCGATTGGATTGGATCAGCTAATTGAAGCTTTTCTCGATTACATGTTCCATCAGTGCATTTTCTGATGTGTCCTTTCCTGAACAAGTTATCAAACTGATGAAGACATCAATGTATTTAATCATTCATATTTTGTTTTTCCAAAGGCCCCCCAGAAGAGGCGCCCGTTCCCTCCTCCACCACCCTCCTACATGAAACCATCTCACAAGTTAGAACGTAAGTTGCCAAGAATCTTGCCTTACATTACCAATTATTCCAAACTTTGTCGAAGCTCCACGGTCTTCACCTCCATCGTGTCCCATTTTCTTTGTGCCTCAGAAGTGTTGAAAACAAACCAATATTTTGCTGCACTCAAAGCCATCCAAGCACCAAACAAATCTTCCAATGTGGTGGAAGTCTGGCATGAGTGTTGATGTATCCATACAGAAGTCAAGTGTGCACCTGGATGATCATTAAAATTAATTTTTTCACAATTCCACTTTCAATCAGTGACAGGTGACTCAAGGCTCCTTCTCCGGAGGAGTTCATCATGGTTCGCTTCTCGGCCATCAGATGAGGTTTTATGATATAAAAATTCCTACACTAAGTGGGGATGTGTGGGCTCGGCATGAGGCACAGGAATGATGGATCAACTCGCTTAAATTCCCTTGTGAAGTGACAGAACGTAAACATTCTTCCTCGTCCATTGGGAGTTGTTGATTAAGAAAATCCAGATGTGAAACTGCAGAGAAAAGTGAAATAAAACATGAACTCAAATACAGAAAACGAGGGAGAGGGGAGGCGCAGAAAAAGAGATCGACAGATATTCATTCCAGGATTCCAGGATTGTGTTGCGAGGCAGCAGAATGATGGAGATTATGGTGACGATGCTATTGAGTGCTTGTGCTGATGTGTGTGCAGCGAAAGAAGTCATCGTAATGGCCGCTGGAGACGAAGATGAAATGCTTGGCAGTGACTCTGTCATCTTTCCGCCGTGCAAGCGCTCCAAGAACACAAAAAGAAATGCCAGGTTGTTGATGATGGCGAATTCAAAATTTTTTAATTGAACATCAGTCTCCAGAACTAAGGTACGATAAACACTCGATGGACTTTATATAATCACTCGCGTCCTTTTTGTGACTTTGTTACTGTGCATGATGTGTGACTTATGACTGTAGGCCGACCTCATGTGTGACTTCGTTACTGCACATCATGCGTGACATTGCTGTACATCATGCATGACTTTGTTACTGCATATCACATATGACTGTTACTGTATTTCATCGACGACTTCATTACTGTACATTATGTGTGACTTCATTGCTTTAGTTGTGTGTTTTAATTACTGGACATCATGCATGACTTTGTGACTGTACATCGTGCATCACTTCATTAATCTAAACGAGGCGTGACTTCGTTACTACTGTCGTATGATGGACATGATGATGACAATGCTATTGAGTGGTTTTCATTTGCTTTTGTTGATGTGTTGCAGAGGAAAAAGTCATAGGAATACCCAATGGAGAGGAGGATGCAATGTTTGGCAATGGGTCTCTCATCACTCCACCGCACAAGTGCACCAGGACTAAAAAAACAACGGGAAAAAACACGCAGGTTCATTCAAAAAAATTGGGGATCCATCCAAAAGCATCTTTCATGTTTCTCTCACCTTGGTTTTCATTTCAGCTCTTCCTGAATCACAATCCTGTTCTGTTTGCTTGAAACTGCTCAAAATATTTCCTGGACGTCAAGTCCAGCTCTTCTCATCAGCGGTCAATATCCTGGGTACCCATCTCACTGAGAACTTTCTCATGCCAGATAAAATTCTAGTATCCGGATCCGATTCTCGGTGAGGATGCACTGATCCATTACTGAGTCTCACCAACGTATCAGCTCATCTTCAGTCATTGGTCAAAAGCTTGTGGACGACGTCAACCTCTTCTGGTGTGGCGGCTTCTTTGGGACATCGAGATCTTGGCTCAGACTCAGTGCTGTTTCTCTCTCACATAAATTCAGCTGCCCAGTTGTTGTTTTTCAGCGGCAAATGAAGGAAGGGGCATCATCTGCCAGTGTTGCCACCATGTCCTGATGGATTTCCTTTGGACCTTTCGTATGGAGTTACAATGTTTGATTAATTGCTCTGATTTAACACTTTTCCATTGACCGACTCATGTTGACACTTCTGGTCCTGCGAAAATAAACAAAAGTCTGTTTTAAAATAAACTAGAACTGCCACTTCCTAACTGCTGGCAGTGATGACCGGTTTACTCCGCCTTCCGCCTTCAGACAATCCCACTTTCATTGGACATGCTTTGATACAACTCCCCTTCCATACAACGCAGATACACACACACACACACACACACACACACACACACACACACACACACACACACACACACACACACACACACACCCCCCCCCCCCCACACACACCCCCCCCCACACACACACCCCCCCCACACACACACACACCCACACCCCCCCTCCCACACCCCCCCCCTCCCACACCCCCCCTCCCTCACACCCACAGGATATTTCCCGGTTATTTTACCTCCAGGAACATCACACACTGAAGTCATGTATAACCTGTGGCTTTGGTGATTATCCAAATGAATCCCTCCTCAGTCGAGAGGAATAGGGCTGTGGTGGGGTTATGTGCTCATTAATTATAGAGAGCGGTCCCATGAGTAATGTAACACCTCATTGGTAACTCGCAGCCCTGCGTTTACCTCCCAAGTTAATTAAAACCACAGGGATTCCCACAGGAATTTGTAATTTGTTCATGGTGCCGGCGATAACTCGCCCACTCACCAACTTATGCCGGCAGACGGTACTGTAGTTTAACGTCCATCCGAGGGCCGGCACAGACATTGTTGAATCACATGACCTGTGGAACACCAGGACGACGGTTTATCGCTGGTTCAGGATTCAAACCCAGGGTAGGCAGCTTGGAGGAGAGCGTGCGTATCCCCAAGCCATCCCGTCAGCCCATGTTCAGTCCTTACAACTACCTTCTCAGATTTGACTGAAAACCTGATCATGAATCCACAAAGACAAATTTGAGACAGAGAGTCAAAGAAAAAGAAGGTTCTGAGATTGCTCGTTATTCCACACGTGCTTCTCTGGTTATTTACCCATTCTGAACAAGAGTAAAACGCCAAACTTTCACAATGCACCGCAGATTGCGATGGGACTTTACTCTTTTCTCCAATATTCACCAAGACAATCCAGAAAACATAGAGCTGTGACGAAGTATAAACTAAAAAATAAATTAATATCATAACAGGAATATAATAACTCTTGATTAATTTAGCATCTCAGTGTGAGTGCATTCTATTGATCTCAAAAAAAATAGGGGCAATACCCCTGGTCCTCACCTGGTGGAATAAAGCAGTATGCTACCTGGAAGGTATCTCGACAGACTACGATCGATTGAAGCACACGGTTATTGACTCTCCCGATCCCGGCCCGATTCACCGCAGCGCCATCCGAGCTGGGCCGCAACTTCCGGAAAAAAGGAAATAAACCCGCGGTCGCGATGTAGGGATACAACGGTGAATATTTGCAGCTTCATACATGACATCCTCCCCTTCCAGTCCAAAATTACCAAGAGCAACACGTGCTGGACTTCCAAAATTGACATTTCAAAAGCAACATTTCCAAAACATGTGAAAATGTGTGCAAACAATGATGAGAATAATGAAAATACGTGAAAATAGAACATGTGTCACCATGAAAATAGAACATGTGTCACGGTGAAAATAGTACACGTGTCACGGTGAAAATAGAACATGTGTCACGGTGAAAATAGAACATGTCTCACCATGAAAATAGAACATGTGTCACGGTGAAAATAGAGCATGTGTCACCATGAAAATAGAACATGTGTCACGGTGAAAATAGTACACGTGTCACGGTGAAAATAGAACATGTGTCACGGTGAAAATAGAACATGTCTCACCATGAAAATAGAACATGTGTCACGGTGAAAATAGAGCATGTCTCACCATGAAAATAGAACATGTGTCACGGTGAAAATAGAACATGTGTCACGGTGAAAATAGACCATGTGTCACGGTGAAAATAGAACATGTCTCACCATGAAAATAGAACATGTGTCACGGTGAAAATAGAGCATGTGTCACCATGAAAATAGAACATGTGCCACGGTGAAAATAGAGCATGTTCAAAGATTCAACCGGTCGGGTGCTTTTCTCTCACGCATTGAGCGTCGCGGTGTACCAGTGGATACAGAGTCCGAGGTGATCCCTTTGGGTCGCGGTGTACCAGTGGATACAGAGTCCGAGGTGATCCCTTTGGGTCGCGGTGTACCAGTGGATACAGAGTCCGAGGTGATCCCTTTGGGTCGCGGTGTACCAGTGGATACAGAGTCCGAGGTGATCCCTTTGGGTCGCGGTGTACCAGTGGATACAGAGTGCGAGGTGATCCCTTTCGGTCGCGGTGTACCAGTGGATACAGAGTCCGAGGTGATCCCTTTGGGTCGCGGTGTACCAGTGGATACAGAGTCCGAGGTGATGCCTTTGGGTCGTGGTGTACCAGTGGATACAGAGTCCGAGGTGATCCCTTTGGGTCGCGGTGTACCAGTGGATACAAAGTCCGAGGTGATCCCTTTGGGTCGCGGTGTACCAGTGGATACAGAGTCCGAGGTGATCCCTTTGGGTCGCGGTGTACCAGTGGATACAGAGTCCGAGGTGATCCCTTTGGGTCGCGGTGTACCAGTGGATACAGAGTCCGAGGTGATCCCTTTGGGTCGCGGTGTACCAGTGGATACAGAGTCCGAGGTGATCCCTTTGGGTCGCGGTGTACCAGTGGATACAGAGTCCGAGGTGATCCCTTTGGGTTTTTTTTTTGTTTTTTTGTATACAAGATCGAGGCTCGTGAAAGAGCGAACATTAATCACACAGAAAGACAAACCGACACATAAAACATATAACATGGGGAGCGGTAGACAAGACGGGGCGAGAGGGGGAGGAACACAAACACAACATCTGAGAGCAGGGACATCGAGAGATCTGTGGGAGGGAGAGGGCTTTGGGGGGGGGGGTGGGGGGGGGGGGGTGGGAGAGGTATAAAACATATGGACACTGCCGGGACTTCCAGGAAAGAAGTTGGAATTTCAAACAAGGTGGATCTGGGGTGAATTAGCGGGGGTAGAAAAGATCAAGGTTTTGGTTGGGAAAGATAAGAGATGGTGGTGAACAGCTGTTTTAAAGACCTGGAGGGAGGAGTGGGATTCAAGGGAGTGTGGGAGTTTGTTCCAGAGGCGGGAGAAAAGAGGAATGAAAGAGTGAAGGTGAACAGAGAGCCGAGATTTCGGCAGTTTAACCATCAGAGGGTTGCTGGCAGATCTTGTGCGACCTGTAGGAATATTTGGGGGCCAAAGCACAGAGAGAGCTGGGGGAGCAAGGCCGGAGAGGAGTCGGTAGAAGACAGAAAGGCCACCAACCTGCCTGCGGTGAGTAAGTGAAAGGCCCTCGGAGATAGCTTCATCACGGGAGATTCCAATGATTCTGAAAGCTTTGGTTTCAACAGCGTGAAGCCGAGCTAGGTGTGAGGCAGGAGCACCGGCCCATAGGGGAGAACAGTATTCCATTGAGCTGCGGATGAAAGCCTTGTATGTGGTGAGGAGCTCAGGTGTGCCGAGGAAGGACTTCGCACGACGGAGGATGCCCAGTCGGCGACTGGCTTTGTAGGCCAGCTTGTAAATGTGGTTTTCCCAAGAAAGATCATGGCAGATAGTGAGACCCAAAAGCTTGAGCGACAGAACTTCTTGGAGAGGATTGTTGAGAAAGTAGATGGGAGGGTTGTCCAGTCGATCTTTTCGGAGAGACATTGTAAGAGTGTGAGATTTGTCAGGATTGAAAGACATGTTCCACTTGTTTGACCAGTTTGTGATTTTGTCCAGGTCTTCAGAGAGTTATTATTTTATTCCCGTGCCAAAAAAGTTCACCCAAGGCAGCTCAATGATTATGGACCTGTTGCCCTCACCTCCATCTTGTGTAAATGTATGGAGAAATTGAAGGTGAAGTTTGTAACATCAGATGTAACTCCTAAACTGGATCCTTTACAATTTGCCTGCAAAGCAAGACGAGGTGTTGAAGATACCTGGCTCAGTTTACTTCATCTAATCACAAGTCACCTTGACCAGAATGGAACCGATGTCCGTGTGTTATTTATTGATTTCTCGTCAGCCTTTATCACTCTGCAGCCATTTACCTTTCTGAAGGTGTTGAGTGACCTGTGCCTGAACCCCCATTTCATACTCTGGGTGGAAAGTTTTTTACGAGGCCGTCCTCAGCAGGTGAGGGTGAATGGTAGCTTATCAAAGTTATCAATCTTGAATACCGGTGCTCCACAAGGCTGTGTATTGTCACCTCCACTGTGCACTTTGTCCACCAATGAATGCGTGGCTCGAAAAGAAGCACAGACGATACCGCCATTGTTGGATGTCTTTCCGATCAATCATCCTTTGTATCTTTACCTCGACGAGATTGACAAATTGAACAAGTGGTGTGGGGACTTTTGTCTCACTCTGAATGTGGACAAAACTAAAGAGATGATTTTGGACTTTCGGAAAGTCACCATCATGAGCCTGGAACCATAAATGGTGATAAGGTGAAATCGCTAGCAAATTTAAATACCTGGGCACCTTTATTGATAACAAGTTAACTTTTGATGGAAATACTGATGCTGTGCACAAGAAATCAATGCAAAGATTGTATCTTCTCACCACGTTGAATTCATTTGGTGTTCGCTCCCATGTGATGCGGATGTTGACAAATTCCTTACTGATCAGTGTTTTTGAGCCGGCCATCTCTCAATGGTGAAAAATCAATGAAAATTGTAAAAGTTCTCCGGATTCGTCCTTGTCACTCACTCAGCCATTGTGACGTCACTAAGGTTGGACATGGTCACAATGACAGAGAGAGCCGTACATTGTTCGGGCTCATTTGGTTATCGACTAGCAGCAGACACGATGTGGATTCTCATCGCGGTCTTCATCCTGGTGCTAAATTGTGGAATATCGCGACCAACACAGCAGGTAACGGGTTTGTAAGAGATAACGTACTCGGGGAAGGTACACCACACGACAGGAGATTCTTAGTTACAGTTTGTCAAATACTTTTGCGGTTTAAACCCGTAACTATGGAGACGACGAAAATGCAAATTGCGTCTCCTGTCACGGAGCCGGTAATCTGGGCCTGAGAGAAACGATTGGTGGGTCTTCGCAGAGAGTTGTGATCTTGGCATTGAATGGTGTTTTCAGAATTAAGGAAAAGAAAAAACGATGATGGATTCGAGATGATCAGGGCCGACAGAGTCGCGTCATCAGGCAAGGCCAAAGATGGCGGTTTGTGTTTGCTGGTGAATTTGAATTGGGCCAAACATTTTACGGTACGTGAACGGTCCTGTTCCGAGTACGTGGAGACACTGACGGTCTCTTTCCGATCATACTTGTGACGACCCTGATGAACTTACTGAAAATATCAGATTATGTGAAGTTCTGTGAGGACCTCGTGACCACAGAGAGAACCATTCGCATGTTTCCCAATAACAAACCTTGGGTTACCGCTGAAGTGAAGGTGTGTTTGATGAAGAAGAAGCGTGCATTCCTTAAGAAGGATGACTCCGCCCTCAGGGAGGCGAAGAAAGAATTGCGCTCTGTCATCGGCAGGTGTAAACGGTCGTACAAGGATAAGATTGAAGAACAACTCCACGATGGTGATGCTCGTAACGGTTGGAGGGGACTCAGGCATATGATGGGAATGAATGAGAGGCTCAAAGATGGTAGATTGGGTCTTCGACCAGTCTGGAGTCTCGATACTTGCGAGCATTGAAAAGGAAGGCGGTGCAGGTGTGTACTGATGAGTCATTTCTTGAACAGACTTTTTGAAAAACTGCCATCAGGGAGACGCTTTCGTGTAAGGAGGATGAAGAAGAACATTTTCAAAATGTCATTTGTACCACGTGCAATTCAAATGCTAAATTCAAATTCCTCGACATTTTGCTGTTTTGTCATTCTTCCATATTTTATATTTATTTTATATTTTATATCTTTTTATTTTGTTTTCTTATTCCCTTTGTGTTTTATGTTTTAATGATGGTTAACTTTCGGTGTCACCAAAGAATAATTTCCCTGAATATGGGACAATAAAGATTTATTATTATTATTATTGAAGAACAAGAACGGCACTCAGTAGAGAGCATATCTCCGCCTGGTTGGCACTTACAAACTTCTACGAGCTGGATCAGGATCCGGATCATCACCAAAATGTAATCATTTCTTCCTCGTCACACACCCAACCGGTCCACCAAGTTTCGTCCAAGTCCGTCCATAATTTTTGAGATATCCTGCTATATGTTGGTTTTAGTCCTATCTCCCACTGGTGAAGAATCACTTAAAATTTTAAATAATTCTCATATCCGAATCCATATTCAGATTTTCACCAAAATCGAATCGAATCGTTCTTGTCAGACACCCAACCGGTCCACCAAGTTTCGTCCAAATCCGTCCATAACTTTTTGAGATATCCTGCTATATGTTGGTTTTAGTCCAATCTCCCACTGGTGAAGAATCACTTAAAATTTTAAATAATTCTCATATCCGAATTCATATTCAGATTTTCACCGAAATCGAATGGAATCGTCCTTGTCAGACACCCAACCGCTCCACCAAGTTTCGTCCAAATCCATCCACAACTTTTTGAGATACCCTGCTCTGTATCGTTTTTAGCCCGATCTCCAAATGGTTAAGAATCACTTAAAAATTAAATAATTCTCATATCCGAATCCATGTTTAGATTTTCACCAAAATCGAAAGAATCGTCCGTGTCAGACACCCAACCGGTCCACCAAGTTTCGTCCAAGTCCGTCCATAACTTTTTGAGATATCCTGCTATATGTTGGTTTTAGCCCTATCTCCCACTGGTGAAGAATCACTTAAAATTTTAAATAATTCTCATATCCGAATCAATATTTAGATCTTCACCAAAATCGAATGGAATCGTTCTTGTCAGACACCCAACTGGTCCACCAAGTTTCGTCCAAATCCGTCAATCACCTTTTTCGAGATCCTGCGATGTTTCGTTTTTAGCCCTAACTCCAAATTGTTAAGAATCACTTAAAAATTAAATAATTCTCATATGCGAATCAATATTCAGATTTTCACCACAATCGAATGGAATCGTCCTTGTAAGACACCCAACCTGTCCACCAAGTTTTGTCCAAATCCATCCACAACTTTTTGAGATATCCTGCTATGTATTGTTTTTGGCCCTGTCTCCAATGGTTAAGAATCACTTAAAAATTAAATAATTCTCATATCCGAATCCATATTCAGATTTTCACCAAAATCGAATCGAATCGTTCTTGTCAGACACCCAACCGGTCCACCAGGTTTCGTCCAAATCCGCCATAACCTTTTTCGAGATCCTGCGATGTTTCGTTTTTAACCCGATCTCCAAATGGTTAAGAATCACTTAAAAATTAAATAATTCTCATATGCGAATCCATATTCAGATTTTCACCAAAGTCGAATGGAATCGTCCTTGTCAGACACCCAACCTGTCTACCAAGTTTCGTCCAAATCCGTCCATAACGTTTTGAGATATCCTGCTATGTATCGTTTTTGGCCCAATCTCCAAATGGTTAAGAATTACTTTTTTTTATTTTTTTTTATTTTTTTTTGTATACAAGATCGAGGCTCGTGAAAGAGCTAACATTAATCACACAAAAAGACAAACCGACACACAAAACACAAAAAACAAGGGGAGCGGTAGACAAGATGAGGAGAGAGGGGGAAGGACACAAAAGAGAGGGGGAAGGACACAAACACAACATTTGAGAGCAGGGACATCGGGAGGACTTGGGGGGAGGTGGGAGAGGATTAAAACATATGAACACTGCAAGGACTCTGGGGTGAATTACCGGGGGTAGAAAAGATCAAGGTTTTCGATGGGGGAAGATAAGAGATGGTGGTGAACAGCCGTTTTAAAGACCTGGAGGGAGGAGTGGGATTGAAGGGAGTGGGGGAGTTTGTTCCAGAGGCGGGAGAAAAGGGGAATGAAAGAGTGAAGGTGAGCAGAGAGCCTAGACTTTGGCAGTTTAACCAGAAGAGGGTTGCAGGCAGATCTTGTGCGAACTGAAGGAATATTGGGGGGACAGAGCACAGAGAGAGCTGGGGGAGCAAGGCCGGAGAGGAGTCGGTAGAAGACAGAAAGACCACCAACCTGCCTGCGGTGAGTGAGTGAAAGGCCCTCGGCGTTGACTACATCGCAGGAGATTCCAATGATTCTGAAAGCTTTGGCCTCAACAGCGTGAAGCCGAGCAAGGTGTGAGGCAGGAGCACCAGCCCAGAGGGGGGAACAGTATTCCATTGAGCTGCGGATGAAAGCCTTGTATGTGGTGAGGAGCTCAGGTGTGCCAAGGAAGGACTTCGCACGACGGAGGATGCCCAGTCGGTGACTGGCTTTGGAGGCCAGCTTGGAAATGTGGTTTTCCCAAGAAAGATCATGGCAGATAGTGAGACCCAAAAGCTTGAGCGACAGAACTTCTTGGAGAGGATTGTTGAGAAAGTAGATGGGAGGGTTGTTCAGTCGGTCCTTTCGGAGAGACATTGTAAGAGTGTGAGATTTGTCAGGATTGAAAGACATGTTCCACTTGTTTGACCAGTCTGTGATTTTGTCCAGGTCTGCAGAGAGTGAGGAGGCTGCAGACTGCCGATCTGAGGGATGAGGAATGGAGCGACAGAGAGTAGAGTCGTCAGCAAAGAGATAGAGAGGATTTTCAAGAGAGTCAGAGAGATCATTGATGAAGACCAGAAAAAGCACAGGGCCCAGAACACTACCTTGGGGAACTCCAGCCTGAACAGGAAGAAGAGATGAGAGAAACCCATTCAGGGCCACACGTTGACTACGACCAGAGAGGAAGTCCGCCAGCCATGCGTGGAGATTTCCATGGATACCAAAGGAGGGGAGTTTGGAGAGCAGAGCAGGGTGCCAGACCGTATCGAAGGCACGTGAAATGTCAAGGGAGACAGCTCTAATTTCCTGTTTGGCGTTGAGGACCTCCATCCATTGTTGAGAAAGCAGAAGCAGCATGTCCAGAGTAGAGTGACCAGGTCTGAAACCAAATTGATGATCAGAGATCAAGCCATTGGAGAAGAGGAAAGATTTAATATCTGAAGCAATGATGGATTCCATGACTTTGCTGATAATTGGGAGAAGGCTGATTGGTCTGTAGTTGCTGGGATCTGGTTTTGCACCTTTTTTGTGCAAAGCGGTGATGTTGGCTGATTTCCAAGCAGATCGCAGATGACCTTGAGCAAAAGAGAGGGTGAAGAGAACAGAAAGAGGGAGTGAAAGTGCAGAAGAACATGATTTTAGGACCCGTGGGCTGATGCCGTCAGGACCAGTTGCAGAATCAGAGTCGAGGGTTGCCAGAAACTTTTCCACCTTGTCAGGAGGAAAGGACACAGAGTCCAGGAGCAGCTGGGTACGACTGGGTACGGTGGGTACAGAGAGGGATGGGTTTGGGACACAAGATTTAGAGGCAAACACAGAGTTGAGGCATTCAGCTTTTTCATGTGCGGAGTCAGCCGTTAAGTCGTTTGAGGTGAGGGAGGGGATGGAGGGGGAACAAACACCAGAAACAGATTTGACCAGACGCCACCAGGATTTGGAAGAGGGAGACAGATAAGAGAGTTCGGTCTTGAGAATGGTGAGATATTGTTTTCTGGCTCTCCTGAGGGTGGACACACACTTGTTTCGGGCTTTGTGAAAGGAAATGAGATTTCCTTCCGTTGGATTTGCTTTCCAGGAGACGAAAGCAAGTTGTTTCAGGGCAACAGCCTCACCACAAGATTCCGTGTACCATGGACGGGAGGAAGGGTATGACAACTGAAGACGAGATGGTATAAATCTGTGCATGAGAGAGAGCAATTTACTTTGAAAGAATTCCCAGGATGAGTTGATGTCAGAGGCGGTAGAGATGGGAGACCAGTCCAGATGATTGATGGCTGCTTGAAGACCGTGCCAGTTGGCCTGAGTGAAATGCCAGACTCGTCGACGCTGAGGAGGCTCTCTGAGAATGGTCAGAGAGATGTCCACTTTGACAAGCACATGATCAGATGAGCCGATTGGAGCAGAAGAAGAGCAGCAGACATTTTCAGGGAAGTTTGTCATAACCAAATCCAGAAGAGAAGATGCTCCGTTGACTGAGATCCGGGTCGGGAAATTGACAGATTGTGTCAGTCCCAGTGAGTCGCAGAAGTCCTTTGCTGAAGAGCCATGGCTGGTGAGAGAGGTACCCACACCCAGCCAACTGGCATGGTGACAATTGAAATCACCACATATGAGGAAGAGAGAGTTGGGATGGGTAGATAGAAGTTGGTCCATATTATCAGACAGTGAGATGTAGATGGAGTCATCGCTGATTGGTGGACGGTACAACACACATATGAACAAAAGGTGGGAGCGAAGGGGAAGCCGTAGCCAAAGGTATTCCTGGGGGTGAGGTGGAGAGAGGGCAGTGGAGGGCGAGTGAGGAAGAGAGTTTTTTATAAAGATAGCAACCCCACCTCCAGGACGAGGCTCAGGTCTATCATACCGGAGGAGGGAGTAACCTGGGAGAGATACCAAGGCATCAGAGACATCATGAAGGAGGAAAGTTTCTGTTAAGCAGATCACATCTGTTTTGTCAGAAGCAACTTGTATGGAGAGGTCAGTCAAGTTTGAGCGAAGGCCCCGGATGTTTGAGGTCCATACCGTTAATGAAGAGGAAGGGGGAGCATCGGGTCCAGAACAGGGGGGGGGGGAGGGGTAGGGTAAGATGTGGAAGAGGAGGAAGAGGTAGGGAGAGCTGTTGAAGGTGTGTCAGAGATTTCAAAATAGCTTGGAGAAAGGGAAGAATGGGGCGGACAAAAGGTTTGATGGAGATTGGGTGAGGCACAGTGAGGTGTTATTTGAGGAGGGGGAAGAGCAAGGCAGAAGGTTTGGGGAGATGAAGGTGAAAGTTGGAAGGAGGAAGAAGCAGGGAGGATGCTTTGAGGAGGAGGGGTGAGAGGAGAGTCTAGGAGGGGAGGAGCGAGGGAGAGTCTCGGAGGGGAGGGGTGTGGGGGGAGTTTAGGAGGGAGGGGAGGGAAGGGGCAAGGGGGGAGATTTGAAAGGGATGGGTGATGGGGAGGATTTGGAGGGGAGGGGTGAGATTGGATTTTGAAAAGTGTACGATTCATGGGAAACGAACATTTTTTGCAAAATGAGTTTGAGACCTTCGAGTCAAAAATACGTTTGAGGACACTGGAGGAGGGATGGAGTTCTGGATAGTTTAGGGAATGTAGAAAGGAGGAACTGTAAGAGATGGTATTATATATATTTTTTGGAATGAATAGATTTGGTGAGCAAGACGAAAGCATCCTTTTGTAGGAAAAGTAGAAAAGGGTGTTATAATATATGAGAGAAAATAGTTGTTCAGGGGAGAGATTATACATTTCTAACCGCATGATCGCGAACGAAGAACGAACGAACAAAAAGAACAAATAAACGAATAAGACCTGGGAAGGAAATAGTTTTTTTGGGGGGGTTTTTTTTTTTTTTTTTTTTGTGAGTACAGATATTAAACAAGGAGGTACGGGGTGAACGACTGGGACGAAACAGTGAACGAAAATAATTTCAGCACATTCGACGAATCGCTGAGAGGAAAACAAACCACAAGGTCGGAGACGGTACGGTAGTCCAAGCCTACGAGTACTAGGCCGCAGAATACTCGATACCATTAACCGACGATTGTGTATACATGTACGAAAAATTAGCACCGAAAATTTTCCAAAAGATACGCAATAGGTACACACACCGAAAGATAGATACAGTCTCGACAAAAACACGATTGAGAAATATCACTTAGCTTCGAGAGCGTGAGCGCATGGAGCAGCTTCCTTAAAGTGGAGCAGCTTCCACTTAAAAATTAAATAATTCTCATATCCGAATCCATATTCAGATTTTCACCAAAATCGAATCGAATCGTTCTTGTCAGACACGCAACCGGTCCACCAAGTTTCGTCCAAATCCGCCATAACCTTTTTCGAGATCCTGCGATGTTTCGTTTTTAACCCGATCTCCAAATAGTTAAGAATCACTTAAAAATTAAATAATTCTCATATGCGAATCCATATTCATATCGCCATTGTTGGATGTCTTTCCGATCAAGCACAAACGATACCGCCATTGTTGGATGTCTTTCCGATCAATCATCCTTTATATCTTTACCTCGACGAGATTGACAAATTGAACAAGTGGTGTGGGGACTTTTGTCTCACTCTGAATGTGGACAAAACTAAAGAGATGATTTTGGACTTTCGGAAAGGTGCCCATCATGAGCCTGGAACCATAAATGGTGATAAGGTGAAATTGCTAGCAAATTTAAATACCTGGGCACCTTTATTGATAACAAGTTAACTTTTGATGGAAATACTGATGCTGTGCACAAGAAATCAATGCAAAGATTGTATCTTCTCACCACGTTGAATTCATTTGGTGTTCGCTCTCATGTGATGCGGATGTTGACAAATTCCTTACTGATCAGCGTTTTTGAGCCGGCCATCTCTCAATGGTGAAAAATCAATTAAGATTTTAAACATTCTCCGTATTCGTCGTCGTCACACACTCGGCTATTGTGACGTCACTAAGATTGGGCATGGTCACAATGACAGAGAGAGACGCACATTGTTACGGCTCATTTCTTGATCGACTAGCAGCAGACAAGATGTGGATTCTCATCGCGGTCTTCATCCTGGTGCTAAATTGTGGAATATCGCGACCAACACAGCAGGTAACGGGTTTGTAAGAGATAACGTACTCGGGGAAGGTACACCACACGACAGGAGATTCTTAGTTACAGTTTGTCAAATACTTTTGCGGTTTAAACCGGTAACTATGGAGACGACGAAAATGCAAATTGCGTCTCCTGTCACGGAGCCGGTAATCTGGGCCTGAGAGAAACGATTGGTGGGTCTTCGCAGAGAGTTGTGATCTTGGCATTGAATGGTGTTTTCAGAATTAAGGAAAAGAAAAAACGACGAGGGATTCGAGATGATCAGGGCCGACAGAGTCGCGTCATCAGGCAAGGCCAAAGATGGCGGTTTGTGTTTGCTGGTGAATTTGAATTGGGCCAAACATTTTACGGTACGTGAACGGTCCTGTTCCGAGGACGTGGAGACACTGACGGTCTCTTTCCGATCATACTTGTGACGACCCTGATGAACTTACTGAGACTATCAGATTATGTGAAGTTCTGTGAGGACCTCGTGACCACAGAGAGAACCATTCGCATGTTTCCCAATAACAAACCTTGGGTTACCGCTGAAGTGAAGGTAGGCCTATGTTTGATGAAGAAGAAGCGTGCATTCCTGAAGAAGGATGACTCGGCCCTCAGGGAGGCGAAGAAAGAATTGCGCTCTGTCATCGGCAGGTGTAAACGGTCGTACAAGGATAAGATTGAAGAACAACTACACGATGGTGATGCTCGTAACGCTTGGAGGGGACTCAGGCATATGATGGGAATGAATGAGAGGCTCAAAGATGGTAGATTGGGCCTTCGACCAGTCTGGAGTCTCGATACTTGCGAGCATTGAAAAGGAAGGCGGTGCACGTGTGTACTGATGAGTCATTTCTTGAACAGACTTTTTGAAAAACTGCCATCAGGGAGACGCTTTCGTGTAAGGAGGATGAAGAAGAACATTTTCAAAAGGTCATTTGTACCACGTGCAATTCAAATGCTAAATTCAAATTCCTATACATTTTGCTGTTTATTCATTCTTCCATATTTTATATTTATTTTATATCTATTTATTTTGTTTCCTTATTCCCTTTGTGTTTTATGTTTTAATGATGGTTAACTTACGGTGTCACCAAAGAATAATTTCCCTGAATATGGGACAATAAAGATTTATTATTATTATTATTGAAGAACAAGGACGGCACTCAGTAGAGAGCATATCTCCGCCTGGTTGGCACTTACAAACTTCTACGAGCTGGATCAGGATCCGGATCATCACCAAAATTTAATCAATTCTTCCTCGTCACACACCCAACCGGTCCACCAAGTTTGGTCCAAATCCATCCACAACCTTTTAAGATACCCTGCTCTGTATTGTTTTTGGCCCGATCTCCTAATGGATAAGAATCACTTAAAAATTAAATAATTCTCATATCCGAATCCATATTCAGATTTTCACCAAAATCGAATCGAATCGTCCGTGTCAGACACGCAACCGGTCCACCAAGTTTCGTCCAAATCCGCCATAACCTTTTTCGAGATCCTGCGATGTTTCGTTTTTAACCCGATCTCCAAATAGTTAAGAATCACTTAAAAATTAAATAATTCTCATATGCGAATCCATATTCATATCGCCATTGTTGGATGTCTTTCCGATCAAGCACAGACGATACCGCCATTGTTGGATGTCTTTCCGATCAATCATCCTTTGTATCTTTACCTCGACGAGATTGACACATTGAATGAGTGGTGTGGGGACTTTTGTCTCACTCTGAATGTGGACAAAACTAAAGAGATGATTTTGGACTTTCGGAAAGTCACCATCATGAGCCTGGAACCATAAATGGTGATAAGGTGAAATTGCTAGCAAATTTAAATACCTGGGCACCTTTATTGATAACAAGTTAACTTTTGATGGAAATACTGATGCTGTGCACAAGAAATCAATGCAAAGATTGTATCTTCTCACCAAGTTGAATTCATTTGGTGTTCGCTCTCATGTGATGCGGATGTTGACAAATTCCTTGCCGATCAGTGTTTTTGAGCCGGCCATCTCTCAATGGTGAAAAATCAATGAAAATTGGAAAAATTCTCCATATTCGTCCTCGTCACTCACTCAGCCATTGTGACGTCACTAAGGTTGCGCATGGTCACAATGACAGAGAGAGACGCACATTGTTACGGCTCATTTCTTGATCGACTAGCAGCAGACAAGATGTGGATTCTCATCGCGGTCTTCATCCTGGTGCTAAATTGTGGAATATCGCGACCAACACAGCAGGTAACGGGTTTGTAAGAGATAACGTACTCGGGGAAGGTACACCACACGACAGGAGATTCTTAGTTACAGTTTGTCAAATACTTTTGCGGTTTAAACCGGTAACGATGCAGACGACGAAAATGCAAATTGCGTCTCCTGTAACGGAGCCGGTAATCTGGGCCTGAGAGAAACGATTGGTGGGTCTTCGCAGAGAGTTGTGATCTTGGCATTGAATGGTGTTTTCAGAATTAAGGAAAAGAAAAAACGAGGTTTCAAATTTCAAATTGAAATTCCTCGACATTTTTCTGTTTGGACAACCTTCCATATTTTATATCTTTTTATTTTGTTTTCTTATTCCCTTTGTGTTTTATGTTTTAATGATGGTTAACTTACGGTGTCACCAAAGAATAATTTCCCTGAATATGGGACAATAAAGATTTATTATTATTATTATTGAAGAACAAGAACGGCACTCAGTAGAGAGCATATCTCCGCCTGGTTGGCCATATCACTTACAAACTTCTACTAGCTGGATCAGGATCCGGATCATCACCAAAGTTTAATCATTTCTTCCTCGTCACACACCCAACTGGTCCACCAAGTTTCGTCCAAATCCATCCATAACTTTTTGAGATATCCTGCTATGTATTGTTTTTGGCCCAATCTCCAAATGGTTAAGAATCACTTACAAATTAAATAATTCTCGTTTCCGAATCCATATTCAGATTTTCACCAAAATCGAATCGAATCGTCCTTGTCAGACACCCAATCGGTCCACCAAGTTCCGTCCAAGTCCGCCCATAACCTTTTGAGATATCGTGCTATATGTTGGTTTTAGCCCAATCTCCCACTGGTTAAGAATCACTTAAAATTTTAAATAATTCTCATTTGCGAATCCATATTCAGATTTTCACCAAAATCGAATGGAATCATCCTTGTCAGACACCCAACCGGTCCACCAAGTTTCGTCCAAATCCGTCCATAACGTTTTGAGATATCCTGCTATATGTTGGTTTTAGCCCAATCTCCCACTGTTGAAGAATCACTTAAAATTTTAAATAATTCTCATATCCGAATCCATATTTATATCTTCATCAAAATCGAATGGAATCGTCCGTGTCAGACACCCAACCAGGTCCACCAAGTTTCGTCCAAATCCGTCCATAACGTTTTGAGATATCCTGCTATGTATCGTTTTTGGCCCAATCTCCAAATGGTTAAGAATCACTTAAAAATTAAATAATTCTCATATCCGAATCCATATTCAGATTTTCACCAAAATCGAATCGAATCGGCCTTGTCAGACACCCAACCGGTCCACCAAGTTTCGTCCAAATCCGTCCATAACCTTTTTCGAGATCCTGCGATGTTTCGTTTTTGGCCCTATCTCCAAATGGTTAAGAATCACTTAAAAATTAAATAATTCTCATATGCGAATCCATATTCAGATTTTCACCAAAATCGAATCGAATCGTCCTTGTCAGACACCCAACCGGTCCACCAAGTTTCGTCCTAATCCATCCACAACTTTTTGAGATATCCTGCTATATGTTGGTTTTAGTCCGATCTCCCACTGGTGAAGAATCACTTAAAGTTTTGCATAATTCTCATCCGAATCCATGTTCAGATTTTCATCAAAATCGAATGGAATCGTCCTTGTCAGACACCCAACCGGTCCACCAAGTTTCGTCCAAATCCGTCCATAACGTTTTGAGATATCCTGCTATGTATCGTTTTTGGCCCAATCTCCAAATGGTTAAGAATCACTTAAAAATTAAATAATTCTCATATCCGAATCCATGTTTAGATTTTCACCAAAATCGAAAGGAATCGTCCGTGTCAGACACCCAACCGGTCCACCAAGTTTCGTCCAAGTCCGTCCATAACTTTTTGAGATATCCTGCTATATGTTGGTTTTAGCCCTATCTCCCACTGGTGAAGAATCACTTAAAATTCTAAATAATTCTCATATCCGAATCCATATTCAGATTTTCCCCAAAATTGAATTGTTTCCTCCTTGTCAGACACCCAACCGGTCCACCAAGTTTCGTTCAAATCCATCTACAACTTTTTGAGATATCCTGCTCTGTATCGTTTTTAGCCCTCTTTCCCAATGGTTAAGAATCACTTAAAAATTAAATAATTCTCATATCCGAATCCATATTCAGATTTTCACCAAAATCGAATGGAATCGTCCTTGTCAGACACCCAATCGGTCCACCAAGTTTCGTCCAAATCCGTCCATAACATTTTGAGATATCCTGCTATGTATTGTTTTTGGCCCTATCTCCCAATGGTGAAGAATCACTAAAAAATTAAATAATTCTCATATCCGAATCCATATTCAGATTTTCACCAAAATCGAATCGAATCGTCCTTGTCAGACACCCAATCGGTCCACCAAGTTTCGTCCAAGTCCGCCCATAACCTTTTGAGATATCCTGCTA
Source organism: Myxine glutinosa (assembly GCF_964187855.1). NCBI lineage: Eukaryota > Metazoa > Chordata > Myxini > Myxiniformes > Myxinidae > Myxine > Myxine glutinosa. The sequence goes on from NC_136269.1 coordinate 132,005,660, forward strand.
TATGTTGGTTTTAGCCCAATCTCCCACTGGTGAAGAATCACTTAAAATTTTAAATAATTCTCATATCCGAATCCACATTTATATCTTCATCAAAATCGAATGGAATCGTCCTTGTCAGACACCCAACCGGTCCACCAAGTTTCGTCCAAATCCGTCCATAACGTTTTGAGATATCCTGCTATATGTTGGTTTTAGCCCAATCTCCCACTGGTGAAGAATCACTTAAAATTTTAAATAATTCTCATATCCGAATCCATATTTAGATCTTCACCAAAATCGAATGGAATCGTTCTTGTCAGACACCCAATCGGTCCACCAAGTTTCGTCCAAATCCGCCATAACCTTTTTCGAGATCCTGCGATGTTTCGTTTTTAGCCCTAACTCCAAATGGTTAAGAATCACTTAAAAATTAAATAATTCTCATATGCGAATCAATATTCAGATTTTCACCAAAATCGAATGGAATCGTCCTTGTAAGACACCCAACCTGTCCACCAAGTTTTGTCCAAATCCATCCACAACTTTTTGAGATATCCTGCTATGTATTGTTTTTGGCCCTGTCTCCCAATGGTTAAGAATCACTTAAAAATTAAATAATTCTCATATCCGAATCCATGTTCAGATTTTCACCAAAGTCGAATGGAATCGTCCTTGTCAGACACCCAACCTGTCCACCAAGATTCGTCCAAATCCATCCACAACTTTTTGAGATATCCTGCTATGTATTGTTTTTGGCCCTATCTCCCAATGGTGAAGAGTCACTTAAAAATTAAGTAATTCTCATATCCGAATCCATGTTCAGATTTTCACCAAAATCGAAGGGAATCGTCCTTGTCAGACACCCAACCGGTCCACCAAGTTTCGTCCAGGTCCGTCCATAACTTTTTGAGATATCCTGCTATATGTTGGTTTTAGCCCCATCTCCCACTGGTGAAGAATCACTTAAAATTTTAAATAATTCTCATATCCGAATCCATATTCAGATTTTCACCAAAATCGAATGGAATCGTCCTTGTCAGACACCCAATCGGTCCACCAGGTTTCGTCCAAATCCGTCCATAACTTTTTGACAAACCCTGCTCTGTATCGTTTTCAGCCCCATCTCCAAATGGTTAAGAATCACTTAAAAATTAAATAATTCTCATATCCGAATACATGTTCAGATTTTCACCAAAATCGAATGGAATCGTCCTTGTCAGACACCCAATCGGTCCACCAAGTTTCGTCCAAATCCGTCCATAACCTTTTCCGAGATCCTCCGATGTTTCCTTTTTAGCCCTAACTCCAAATGGTTAAGAATCACTTAAAAATTAAATAATTCTCATATCCGAATCCATGTTCAGATTGTCACCAAAATCGAATGGAATCGTCCTTGTCAGATACCCAACCTGTCCACCAAGATTCGTCCAAATCCATCCACAACTTTTTGAGATATCCTGCTATGTATTGTTTTTGGCCCTATCTCCCAATGGTGAAGAATCACTAAAAAATTAAATAATTCTCATATCCGAATCCATATTCAGATTTTCACCAAAATCGAATCGAATCGTCCTTGTCAGACACCCAATCGGTCCACCAAGTTTCGTCCAAATCCGCCCATAACCTTTTGAGATATCCTGCTATATGTTGGTTTTAGCCCAATCTCCCACTGTTGAAGAATCACTTAAAATTTTAAATAATTCTCATATCCGAATCCACATTTATATCTTCATCAAAATCGAATGGAATCGTCCTTGTCAGACACCCAACCGGTCCACCAAGTTTCGTCCAAATCCGTCCATAACGTTTTGAGATATCCTGCTATATGTTGGTTTTAGCCCAATCTCCCACTGTTGAAGAATCACTTAAAATTTTAAATAATTCTCATATCCGAATCCATATTTATATCTTCATCAAAATCGAATGGAATCGTCCGTGTCAGACACCCAACCAGGTCCACCAAGTTTCGTCCAAATCCGTCCATAACGTTTTGAGATATCCTGCTATGTATCGTTTTTGGCCCAATCTCCAAATGGTTAAGAATCACTTAAAAATTAAATAATTCTCATATCCGAATCCATATTCAGATTTTCACCAAAATAGAATCGAATCGTTCTTGTCAGACACGCAACCGGTCCACCAAGTTTCGTCCAAATCCATCCACAACTTTTTGAGATATCCTGCTATATGTTGGTTTTAGTCCGATCTCCCACTGGTGAAGAATCACTTAAAGTTTTGCATAATTCTCATATCCGAATCCATCTTCAGATTTTCATCAAAATCGAATGGAATCGTCCTTGTCAGACACCCAACCGGTCCACCAAGTTTCGTCCAAATCCGTCCATAACGTTTTGAGATATCCTGCTATGTATCGTTTTTGGCCCAATCTCCAAATGGTTAAGAATCACTTAAAAATTAAATAATTCTCATATCCGAATCCATATTCAGATTTTCACCAAAATCGAATCGAATCGTTCTTGTCAGACACGCAACCGGTCCACCAAGTTTCGTCCAAATCCGTCCATAACGTTTTGAGATATCCTGCTATATGTTGGTTTTAGCCCAATCTCCCACTGTTGAAGAATCACTTAAAATTTTAAATAATTCTCATATCCGAATCCATATTTATATCTTCATCAAAATCGAATGGAATCGTCCGTGTCAGACACCCAACCAGGTCCACCAAGTTTCGTCCAAATCCGTCCATAACGTTTTGAGATATCCTGCTATGTATCGTTTTTGGCCCAATCTCCAAATGGTTAAGAATCACTTAAAAATTAAATAATTCTCATATCCGAATCCATATTCAGATTTTCACCAAAATCGAATCGAATCGGCCTTGTCAGACACCCAACCGGTCCACCAAGTTTCGTCCAAATCCGTCCATAACCTTTTTCGAGATCCTGCGATGTTTCGTTTTTAGCCATATCTCCAAATGGTTAAGAATCACTTAAAAATTAAATAATTCTCATATGCGAATCCATATTCAGATTTTCACCAAAATCGAATCGAATCGTCCTTGTCAGACACCCAACCGGTCCACCAAGTTTCGTCCAAATCCATCCACAACTTTTTGAGATATCCTGCTATATGTTGGTTTTAGTCCGATCTCCCACTGGTGAAGAATCACTTAAAGTTTTGCATAATTCTCATCCGAATCCATGTTCAGATTTTCATCAAAATCGAATGGAATCGTCCTTGTCAGACACCCAACCGGTCCACCAAGTTTCGTCCAAATCCGTCCATAACGTTTTGAGATATCCTGCTATGTATCGTTTTTGGCCCAATCTCCAAATGGTTAAGAATCACTTAAAAATTAAATAATTCTCATATCCGAATCCATATTCAGATTTTCACCAAAATCGAATCGAATCGTTCTTGTCAGACACGCAACCGGTCCACGAAGTTTCGTCCAAATCCGCCATAACCTTTTTCGAGATCCTGCGATGTTTCGTTTTTAACCCGATCTCCAAATGGTTAAGAATCACTTAAAAATTACATAATTCTCATATCCGAATCCATGTTCAGATTTTCACCAAAATCGAATCGATTCCTCCTTGTCAGATACTCAAACGGTCCACCAAGTTTCGTCCAAATCCGCCATAACCTTTTTCTAGATCCTGCTCTGTATCGTTTTTCGCCCCATCTCCAAATGGTTAAGAATCACTTAAAAATTAAATAATTCTCATATGCGAATCCATATTCAGATTTTCACCAAAATCGAATGGAATCATCCTTGTCAGACACCCAACCGGTCCACCAGGTTTCGTCCAAATCCATCCACAACTTTTTGAGATATCCTGCTATGTATTGTTTTTGGCCCTATCTCCCAATGGTGAAGAATCACTATAAAATTAAATAATTCTCATATCCGAATCCATATTCAGATTTTCACCAAAATCGAATCGAATCGTCCTTGTCAGACACCCAATCGGTCCACCAAGTTTCGTCCAAGTCCGCCCATAACCTTTTGAGATATCCTGCTATATGTTGGTTTTAGCCCAATCTCCCACTGGTGAAGAATCACTTAAAATTTTAAATAATTCTCATATCCGAATCCACATTTATATCTTCATCAAAATCGAATGGAATCGTCCTTGTCAGACACCCAACCGGTCCACCAAGTTTCGTCCAAATCCGTCCATAACGTTTTGAGATATCCTGCTATATGTTGGTTTTAGCCCAATCTCCCACTGTTGAAGAATCACTTAAAATTTTAAATAATTCTCATATCCGAATCCATATTTATATCTTCATCAAAATCGAATGGAATCGTCCGTGTCAGACACCCAACCAGGTCCACCAAGTTTCGTCCAAATCCGTCCATAACGTTTTGAGATATCCTGCTATGTATCGTTTTTGGCCCAATCTCCAAATGGTTAAGAATCACTTAAAAATTAAATAATTCTCATATCCGAATCCATATTCAGATTTTCACCAAAATCGAATCGAATCGTTCTTGTCAGACACGCAACCGGTCCACCAAGTTTCGTCCAAATCCGCCATAACCTTTTTCGAGATCCTGCGATGTTTCGTTTTTAACCCGATCTCCAAATGGTTAAGAATCACTTAAAAATTAAATAATTCTCATATGCGAATCCATATTCAGATTTTCACCAAAATCGAATGCAATCGTCCTTGTCAGACACCCAACCGGTCCACCAAGTTTCGTTCAAATCCATCCACAACTTTTTGAGATATCCTGCTATGTATCGTTTTTGGCCCAATCTCCAAATGGTTAAGAATCACTTAAAAATTAAATAATTCTCATATCCGAATCCATGTTTAGATTTTCACCAAAATCGAAAGGAATCGTCCGTGTCAGACACCCAACCGGTCCACCAAGTTTCGTCCAAGTCCGTCCATAACTTTTTGAGATATCCTGCTATATGTTGGTTTTAGCCATATCTCCCACTGGTGAAGAATCACTTAAAATTTTAAATAATTCTCATATCCGAATCCATATTTAGATCTTCACCAAAATCGAATGGAATCGTTCTTGTCAGACACCCAATCGGTCCACCAAGTTTCGTCCAAATCCGCCATAACCTTTTTCGAGATCCTGCGATGTTTCGTTTTTAGCCCTAACTCCAAATGGTTAAGAATCACTTAAAAATTAAATAATTCTCATATGCGAATCAATATTCAGATTTTCACCAAAATCGAAAGGAATCGTCCGTGTAAGACACCCAACCTGTCCACCAAGTTTTGTCCAAATCCATCCACAACTTTTTGAGATATCCTGCTATGTATTGTTTTTGGCCCTGTCTCCCAATGGTTAAGAATCACTTAAAAATTAAATAATTCTCATATCCGAATCCATGTTCAGATTTTCACCAAAGTCGAATGGAATCGTCCTTGTCAGACACCCAACCTGTCCACCAAGATTCGTCCAAATCCATCCACAACTTTTTGAGATATCCTGCTATGTATTGTTTTTGGCCCTATCTCCCAATGGTGAAGAGTCACTTAAAAATTAAGTAATTCTCATATCCGAATCCATGTTCAGATTTTCACCAAAATCGAAGGGAATCGTCCTTGTCAGACACCCAACCGGTCCACCAAGTTTCGTCCAAATCCGTCCATAACTTTTTGACAAACCCTGCTCTGTATCGTTTTCAGCCCCATCTCCAAATGGTTAAGAATCACTTAAAAATTAAATAATTCTCATATCCGAATACATGTTCAGATTTTCACCAAAATCGAATGGAATCGTCCTTGTCAGACACCCAATCGGTCCACCAAGTTTCGTCCAAATCCGTCCATAACCTTTTCCGAGATCCTGCGATGTTTCCTTTTTAGCCCTAACTCCAAATGGTTAAGAATCACTTAAAAATTAAATAATTCTCATATCCGAATCCATGTTCAGATTGTCACCAAAATCGAATGGAATCGTCCTTGTCAGATACCCAACGTGTCCACCAAGATTCGTCCAAATCCATCCACAACTTTTTGAGATATCCTGCTATGTATTGTTTTTGGCCCTATCTCCCAATGGTGAAGAATCACTAAAAAATTAAATAATTCTCATATCCGAATCCATATTCAGATTTTCACCAAAGTCGAATGGAATCGTCCTTGTCAGACACCCAACCGGTCCACCAAGTTTCGTCCAAATCCATCCACAACTTTTTGAGATATCCTGCTATATGTTGGTTTTAGTCCGATCTCCCACTGGTGAAGAATCACTTAAAGTTTTGCATAATTCTCATCCGAATCCATGTTCAGATTTTCATCAAAATCGAATGGAATCGTCCTTGTCAGACACCCAACCGGTCCACCAAGTTTCGTCCAAATCCGTCCATAACGTTTTGAGATATCCTGCTATGTATCGTTTTTGGCCCAATCTCCAAATGGTTAAGAATCACTTAAAAATTAAATAATTCTCATATCCGAATCCATATTCAGATTTTCACCAAAATCGAATCGAATCGTTCTTGTCAGACACGCAACCGGTCCACGAAGTTTCGTCCAAATCCGCCATAACCTTTTTCGAGATCCTGCGATGTTTCGTTTTTAACCCGATCTCCAAATGGTTAAGAATCACTTAAAAATTACATAATTCTCATATCCGAATCCATGTTCAGATTTTCACCAAAATCGAATCGATTCCTCCTTGTCAGATACTCAAACGGTCCACCAAGTTTCGTCCAAATCCGCCATAACCTTTTTCTAGATCCTGCTCTGTATCGTTTTTCGCCCCATCTCCAAATGGTTAAGAATCACTTAAAAATTAAATAATTCTCATATGCGAATCCATATTCAGATTTTCACCAAAATCGAATGGAATCATCCTTGTCAGACACCCAACCGGTCCACCAGGTTTCGTCCAAATCCATCCACAACTTTTTGAGATATCCTGCTATGTATTGTTTTTGGCCCTATCTCCCAATGGTGAAGAATCACTATAAAATTAAATAATTCTCATATCCGAATCCATATTCAGATTTTCACCAAAATCGAATCGAATCGTCCTTGTCAGACACCCAATCGGTCCACCAAGTTTCGTCCAAGTCCGCCCATAACCTTTTGAGATATCCTGCTATATGTTGGTTTTAGCCCAATCTCCCACTGGTGAAGAATCACTTAAAATTTTAAATAATTCTCATATCCGAATCCACATTTATATCTTCATCAAAATCGAATGGAATCGTCCTTGTCAGACACCCAACCGGTCCACCAAGTTTCGTCCAAATCCGTCCATAACGTTTTGAGATATCCTGCTATATGTTGGTTTTAGCCCAATCTCCCACTGTTGAAGAATCACTTAAAATTTTAAATAATTCTCATATCCGAATCCATATTTATATCTTCATCAAAATCGAATGGAATCGTCCGTGTCAGACACCCAACCAGGTCCACCAAGTTTCGTCCAAATCCGTCCATAACGTTTTGAGATATCCTGCTATGTATCGTTTTTGGCCCAATCTCCAAATGGTTAAGAATCACTTAAAAATTAAATAATTCTCATATCCGAATCCATATTCAGATTTTCACCAAAATCGAATCGAATCGTTCTTGTCAGACACGCAACCGGTCCACCAAGTTTCGTCCAAATCCGCCATAACCTTTTTCGAGATCCTGCGATGTTTCGTTTTTAACCCGATCTCCAAATGGTTAAGAATCACTTAAAAATTAAATAATTCTCATATGCGAATCCATATTCAGATTTTCACCAAAATCGAATGCAATCGTCCTTGTCAGACACCCAACCGGTCCACCAAGTTTCGTTCAAATCCATCCACAACTTTTTGAGATATCCTGCTATGTATCGTTTTTGGCCCAATCTCCAAATGGTTAAGAATCACTTAAAAATTAAATAATTCTCATATCCGAATCCATGTTTAGATTTTCACCAAAATCGAAAGGAATCGTCCGTGTCAGACACCCAACCGGTCCACCAAGTTTCGTCCAAGTCCGTCCATAACTTTTTGAGATATCCTGCTATATGTTGGTTTTAGCCATATCTCCCACTGGTGAAGAATCACTTAAAATTTTAAATAATTCTCATATCCGAATCCATATATAGATCTTCACCAAAATCGAATGGAATCGTTCTTGTCAGACACCCAATCGGTCCACCAAGTTTCGTCCAAATCCGCCATAACCTTTTTCGAGATCCTGCGATGTTTCGTTTTTAGCCCTAACTCCAAATGGTTAAGAATCACTTAAAAATTAAATAATTCTCATATGCGAATCAATATTCAGATTTTCACCAAAATCGAAAGGAATCGTCCGTGTAAGACACCCAACATGTCCACCAAGTTTTGTCCAAATCCATCCACAACTTTTTGAGATATCCTGCTATGTATTGTTTTTGGCCCTGTCTCCCAATGGTTAAGAATCACTTAAAAATTAAATAATTCTCATATCCGAATCCATGTTCAGATTTTCACCAAAGTCGAATGGAATCGTCCTTGTCAGACACCCAACCTGTCCACCAAGATTCGTCCAAATCCATCCACAACTTTTTGAGATATCCTGCTATGTATTGTTTTTGGCCCTATCTCCCAATGGTGAAGAGTCACTTAAAAATTAAGTAATTCTCATATCCGAATCCATGTTCAGATTTTCACCAAAATCGAAGGGAATCGTCCTTGTCAGACACCCAACCGGTCCACCAAGTTTCGTCCAGGTCCGTCCATAACTTTTTGAGATATCCTGCTATATGTTGGTTTTAGCCCCATCTCCCACTGGTGAAGAATCACTTAAAATTTTAAATAATTCTCATATCCGAATCCATATTCAGATTTTCACCAAAATCAAATGGAATCGTCCTTGTCAGACACCCAATCGGTCCACCAGGTTTCGTCCAAATCCGTCCATAACTTTTTGACAAACCCTGCTCTGTATCGTTTTCAGCCCCATCTCCAAATGGTTAAGAATCACTTAAAAATTAAATAATTCTCATATCCGAATACATGTTCAGATTTTCACCAAAATCGAATGGAATCGTCCTTGTCAGACACCCAATCGGTCCACCAAGTTTCGTCCAAATCCGTCCATAACCTTTTCCGAGATCCTGCGATGTTTCCTTTTTAGCCCTAACTCCAAATGGTTAAGAATCACTTAAAAATTAAATAATTCTCATATCCGAATCCATGTTCAGATTGTCACCAAAATCGAATGGAATCGTCCTTGTCAGATACCCAACGTGTCCACCAAGATTCGTCCAAATCCATCCACAACTTTTTGAGATATCCTGCTATGTATTGTTTTTGGCCCTATCTCCCAATGGTGAAGAATCACTAAAAAATTAAATAATTCTCATATCCGAATCCATATTCAGATTTTCACCAAAGTCGAATGGAATCGTCCTTGTCAGACACCCAACCTGTCCACCAAGATTCGTCCAAATCCATCCACAACTTTTTGAGATATCCTGCTATGTATTGTTTTTGGCCCTATCTCCCAATGGTGAAGAATCACTAAAAAATTAAATAATTCTCATATCCGAATCCATATTCAGATTTTCACCAAAATCGAATCGAATCGTCCTTGTCAGACACCCAATCGGTCCACCAAGTTTCGTCCAAGTCCGCCCATAACCTTTTGAGATATCCTGCTATATGTTGGTTTTAGCCCAATCTCCCACTGGTGAAGAATCACTTAAAATTTTAAATAATTCTCATATCCGAATCCACATTTATATCTTCATCAAAATCGAATGGAATCGTCCTTGTCAGACACCCAACCGGTCCACCAAGTTTCGTCCAAATCCGTCCATAACGTTTTGAGATATCCTGCTATATGTTGGTTTTAGCCCAATCTCCCACTGTTGAAGAATCACTTAAAATTTTAAATAATTCTCATATCCGAATCCATATTTATATCTTCATCAAAATCGAATGGAATCGTCCGTGTCAGACACCCAACCAGGTCCACCAAGTTTCGTCCAAATCCGTCCATAACGTTTTGAGATATCCTGCTATGTATCGTTTTTGGCCCAATCTCCAAATGGTTAAGAATCACTTAAAAATTAAATAATTCTCATATCCGAATCCATATTCAGATTTGCACCAAAATAGAATCGAATCGTTCTTGTCAGACACGCAACCGGTCCACCAAGTTTCGTCCAAATCCATCCACAACTTTTTGAGATATCCTGCTATATGTTGGTTTTAGTCCGATCTCCCACTGGTGAAGAATCACTTAAAGTTTTGCATAATTCTCATATCCGAATCCATCTTCAGCTTTTCATCAAAATCGAATGGAATCGTCCTTGTCAGACACCCAACCGGTCCACCAAGTTTCGTCCAAATCCGTCCATAACGTTTTGAGATATCCTGCTATGTATCGTTTTTGGCCCAATCTCCAAATGGTTAAGAATCACTTAAAAATTAAATAATTCTCATATCCGAATCCAGATTCAGATTTTCACCAAAATCGAATCGAATCGTTCTTGTCAGACACGCAACCGGTCCACCAAGTTTCGTCCAAATCCGCCATAACCTTTTTCGAGATCCGGCGATGTTTCGTTTTTAACCCGATCTCCAAATGGTTAAGAATCACTTAAAAATTAAATAATTCTCATGTGCGAATCCATATTCAGATTTTCACCAAAATCGAATGCAATCGTCCTTGTCAGACACCCAACCGGTCCACCAAGTTTCGTTCAAATCCATCCACAACTTTTTGAGATATCCTGCTATGTATTGTTTTTGGCCCTATCTCCCAATGGTTAAGAATCACTTACAATTTTAAATAATTCTCATATCCGAATACATATTTATATCTTCACCAAAATCGAATGGAATCGTCCTTGTCAGACACCCAACCGCTCCACCAAGTTTCGTCCAAATCCATCCACAACTTTTTGAGATACCCTGCTCTGTATCGTTTTTAGCCCGATCTCCAAATGGTTAAGAATCACTTAAAAATTAAATAATTTTCATATCCGAATCCATGTTTAGATTTTCACCAAAATCGAAAGGAATCGTCCGTGTCAGACACCCAACCGGTCCACCAAGTTTCGTCCAAGTCCGTCCATAACTTTTTGAGATATCCTGCTATATGTTGGTTTTAGCCATATCTCCCACTGGTGAAGAATCACTTAAAATTTTAAATAATTCTCATATCCGAATCCATATTTAGATCTTCACCAAAATCGAATGGAATCGTTCTTGTCAGACACCCAATCGGTCCACCAAGTTTCGTCCAAGTCCGTCCATAACTTTTTGAGATATCCTGCTATATGTTGGTTTTAGCCCGAACTCCAAATGGTTAAGAATCACTTAAAAATTAAATAATTCTCATATGCGAATCAATATTCAGATTTTCACCAAAATCGAATGGAATCGTCCTTGTAAGACACCCAACCGGTCCACCAAGTTTTGTCCAAATCCATCCACAACTTTTTGAGATATCCTGCTATGTATTGTTTTTGGCCCTGTCTCCCAATGGTTAAGAATCACTTAAAAATTAAATAATTCTCATATCCGAATCCATATTCAGATTTTCACCAAAATCGAATCGAATCGTTCTTGTCAGACACCCAACCGGTCCACCAGGTTTCGTCCAAATTCGCCATAACCTTTTTCGAGATCCTGCGATGTTTCGTTTTTAACCCGATCTCCAAATGGTTAAGAATCACTTAAAAATTAAATAATTCTCATATGCGAATCCATATTCAGATTTTCACCAAAGTCGAATGGAATCGTCCTTGTCAGACACCCAACCTGTCCACCAAGATTCGTCCAAATCCATCCACAACTTTTTGAGATATCCTGCTATGTATTGTTTTTGGCCCTATCTCCCAATGGTGAAGAGTCACTTAAAAATTAAGTAATTCTCATATGCGAATCCACGTTCAGAGTTTCACCAAAATCGAAAGAAATCGTCCTTGTCAGACACTCAACCGGTCCACCAAGTTTCGTCCAAATCCATCCACAACTTTTTGAGATATCCTGCTATGTATTGTTTTTGGCCCTGGCTCCCAATGGTGAAGAATCATTTAAAATTTTGCATAATTCTCATATCCGAATCCATGTTCAGATTTTCACCAAAATCGAATGGAATCGTCCTTGTCAGACACCCAACCTGTACACCAAGTTTTGTCCAAATCCATCCACAACTTTTTGAGATATCCTGCGATGTTTCGTTTTTAGCCCAATCTCCCACTGGTGAAGAATCATTTATAAATTAAATAATTCTCATATCCGAATCCATATTCAGGTTTTCACCAAAATCGAATCGAATCGTTCTTGTCAGACACCCAACCGGTCCACCAAGTTTCGTCCAAATCCGTCCATAACCTTTTTCGAGATCCTGCGATGTTTCGTTTTTAGCCCGATCTCCAAATGGTTAAGAATCACTTCAAAATTAAATAATTCTCATATGCGAATCCTTATTCAGATTTTCACCAAAATCGAAGGGAATCGTCCTTGTCAGACACCCAACTTGTCCACCAAGTTTCGTCCAAATCCATCCACAACTTTTTGAGATATCCTGCTATGTATTGTTTTTGGCCCTATCTCCCAATGGTGAAGAATCACTAAAAAATTAAATAATTCTCATATGCGAATCCATGTTCAGATTTTCACCAAAATCGAATCGATTCCTCCATGTCAGACACCCAACCGGTCCACCAAGTTTCGTCAAAATCCATCCACAACTTTTTGAGATACCCTGCTCTGTATTGTTTTTAGCCCTATCTCCAAATGGTTAAGAATCACTTTAAAATTAAATATTTCTCATATCCGAATCCATATTCAGATTTTCACCAAAATCGAATCGAATCGTTCTTGTCAGACACCCAACCGGTCCACCAAGTTTCGTCCAAATCCGCCATAACCTTTTTCGAGATCCTGCTATATGTTGGTTTTAGCCCAATCTCCCACTGTTGAAGAATCACTTAAAATTTTAAATAATTCTCATATCCGAATCCATGTTCAGATTTTCACCATATCGAATGGAATCGTCCTTGTCAGACACCCAACCGGTCCACCAAGTTTCGTCCAAATCCGTCCATAACGTTTTGAGATATCCTGCTATGTATCGTTTTTGGCCCAATGTCCAAATGGTTAAGAATCACTTAAAAATTAAATAATTCTCATATCCGAATCCATAATCAGATTTTCACCAAAATCGAATCGAATCGTCCTTGTCAGACACCCAACCGCTCCACCAAGTTTCGTCCAAATCCGTCCATAACCTTTTTCGAGATCCTGCGATGTTTCGTTTTTGGCCCCATCTCCCACTGGTGAAGAATCACTTAAAAATTAAATAAATCTCATATCCGAATCCATGTTCAGATTTTGACGAAAATCGAATCGATTCCTCCTTGTCAGACACCCAACCGGTCCACCAAGTTTCGTCCAAATCCATTCACAACCTTTTGAGATATCCTGCTATGTATTGTTTTTGGCCCTGTCTCCCAATGGTTAAGAATCACTTAAAAATTAAATAATTCTCATATCCGAATCCATATTCAGATTTTCACCAAAATCGAATCGAATCGTTCTTGTCAGACACCCAACCGGTCCACCAGGTTTCGTCCAAATTCGCCATAACCTTTTTCGAGATCCTGCGATGTTTCGTTTTTAACCCGATCTCCAAATGGTTAAGAATCACTTAAAAATTAAATAATTCTCATATGCGAATCCATATTCAGATTTTCACCAAAGTCGAATGGAATCGTCCTTGTCAGACACCCAACCTGTCCACCAAGATTCGTCCAAATCCATCCACAACTTTTTGAGATATCCTGCAATGTATTGTTTTTGGCCCTATCTCCCAATGGTGAAGAGTCACTTAAAAATTAAGTAATTCTCATATGCGAATCCACGTTCAGAGTTTCACCAAAATCGAAAGAAATCGTCCTTGTCAGACACTCAACCGGTCCACCAAGTTTCGTCCAAATCCATCCACAACTTTTTGAGATATCCTGCTATGTATTGTTTTTGGCCCTGGCTCCCAATGGTGAAGAATCACTTAAAATTTTGCATAATTCTCATATCCGAATCCATGTTCAGATTTTCACCAAAATCGAATGGAATCGTCCTTGTCAGACACCCAACCTGTACACCAAGTTTTGTCCAAATCCATCCACAACTTTTTGAGATATCCTGCGATGTTTCGTTTTTAGCCCAATCTCCCACTGGTGAAGAATCATTTATAAATTAAATAATTCTCATATCCGAATCCATATTTAGGTTTTCACCAAAATCGAATCGAATCGTTCTTGTCAGACACCCAACCGGTCCACCAAGTTTCGTCCAAATCCGTCCATAACCTTTTTCGAGATCCTGCGATGTTTCGTTTTTAGCCCGATCTCCAAATGGTTAAGAATCACTTCAAAATTAAATAATTCTCATATGCGAATCCTTATTCAGATTCTCACCAAAATCGAAGGGAATCGTCCTTGTCAGACACCCAACTTGTCCACCAAGTTTCGTCCAAATCCATCCACAACTTTTTGAGATATCCTGCTATGTATTGTTTTTGGCCCTATCTCCCAATGGTGAAGAATCACTTAAAATTTTAAATAATTCTCATATCCGAATCCATATTTAGAACTTCACCAAAATTGAATCGATTCCTCCTTGTCAGACACCCAACCGGTCCAGCAAGTTTCGTTCAAATCCATCTACAACTTTTTGAGATACCCTGCTCTGTATCGTTTTTAGCCCGATCTCCAATGGTTAAGAATCACTTAAAAATTAAATAATTCTCATAGGCGAATCCATATTCAGATTTTCACCAAAATCGAATGGAATCGTCCTTGTCAGACACCCAACCAATCCAACAAGTTTCGTCCAAATCCATCCACAACTTTTTGAGATATCCTGCTATATGTTGGTTTTAGTCCTCTCTACCGCTGGTGAAGAATCACTTAAAATTTTAAATAATTCTCATATCCGAATCCACATTGAGATATTCACCAAAATTGAATCGATTCCTCCTTGTCAGACACCCAACCGGTCCACCAAGTTTCGTCCAAATCCATCCATAACTTTTTGAGATACCCTGCTCTGTATAGTTTTTAGCCCGATCTCCAAAGGTTAAGAATCACTTAAAAATTAAATAATTCTCATATGCGAATCCATATTCAGATTTTCACCAAAATCGAAAGAAATCGTCCTTGTCAGACACTCAACCGGTCCACCAAGTTTCGTCCAAATCCATCCACAACTTTTTGAGATATCCTGCTATGTATTGTTTTTGGCCCTGTCTCCCAATGGTGAAGAATCACTTAAAATTTTGCATAATTCTCATATCCGAATCCATGTTCAGATTTTCACCAAAATCGAATCGATTCCTCCTTGTCAGACACCCAACCGGTCCACAAAGTTTCGTCCAAATCCATCCACAACTTTTTGAGATACCGTGCTCTGTATTGTTTTTAGCCCTATCTCCAAATGATTAAGAATCACTTAAAAATTAAATAATTCTCATATCCGAATCCATGTTCAGATTTTCACCAAAATCGAATCGATTCCTCCTTGTCAGACACTCAAACGGTCCACCAAGTTTTGTCCAAATCCGCCATAACCTTTTTCGAGATCCTGCGATGTTTCGTTTTTCGCCCTATCTCCAAATGGTTAAGAATCACTTCAAAATTAAATAATTCTCATATGCGAATCCATATTCAGATTTTCACCAAAATCGAATGGAATCATCCTTGTCAGACACCCAACCTGTCCACCAAGTTTCGTCCAAATCTATCTTCAACTTTTTGAGATATCCTGCTCTGTATTGTTTTTAGCCCTATCTCCCAATGGTGAAGAATCACTTAAAAATTAAATAATTCTCATATGCGAATCCATATTCAGATTTTCACCAAAATCGAATGGAATCGTCCTTGTCAGACACCCAATGGGTCCACCAAGTTTCGTCCAAATCCATCCATAACTTTTTGAGATATCCTGCTATATGTTGGTTTTTAGCCCTTTCTCCCACTGGTGAAGAATCACTTAAAATTTTAAATAATTCTCATATCCGAATCCATATTCAGATTTTCCCCAAAATTGAATTGATTCCTCCTTGTCAGACACCCAACCTATCCACCAAGTTTCTTTCAAATCCATCCACAACTTTTTGAGATACCCTGCGATGTTTCGTTTTTAGCCCAATCTCCAAATGGTTAAGAATCACTTAAAAATTAAATAATTCTCATATAGGAATCCATGTTCAGATTTTCAGCAACATCGAATCGAATCGTTCTTGTCAGACACCCAATCGGTCCACCAAGTTTCGTCCAAGTCCGCCCATAACTTTTTGAGATATCCTGCTATATGTTGGTTTTAGCCCAATCTCCCACTGGTGAAGAATCACTTAAAATTTTAAATAATTGTCATATCCGAATCCATATTTATATCTTCATCAAAATCGAATGGAATCGTCCTTGTCAGACACCCAACTTGTCCACCAAGTTTCGTCCAAATCCATCCACAACTTTTTGAGATATCCTGCTATATGTTGGTTTTAGTCCGATCTCCCACTGGTGAAGAATCACTTAAAGATTTGCATAATTCTCATATCCGAATCCATGTTCAGATTTTCACCAAAATCGAATGGAATCGTCCTTGTCAGACACTCAACCGGTCCACCAAGTTTCGTCCAAATCCGTCCATAACGTTTTGAGATATCCTGCTATGTATCGTTTTTGGCCCAATGTCCAAATGGTTAAGAATCACTTAAAAATTAAATAATTCTCATATCCGAATCGATGTTCAGATTTTCACCAAAATCGAATGGAATCGTCCTTGTCAGACACCCAACCGGTCCACCAAGTTTCGTCCAAATCCGTCCATAACCTTTTCGAGATCCTGCGATGTTTCGTTTTTGGCCCCATCTCCCACTGGTGAAGAATCACTTAAAAATTAAATAATTCTCATATCCGAATCCATGTTCAGATTTTGACGAAAATCGAATCGATTCCTCCTTGTCAGACACCCAACCGGTCCACCAAGTTTCGTCCAAATCCATCCACAACATTTTGAGATACCCTGCTCTGTATTGTTTTTGGCCCTATCTCCCAATGGTGAAGAATCACTAAAAAATTAAATAATTCTCATATGCGAATCCTTATTCAGATTTTCACCAAAATCGAATGGAATCGTCCTTGTCAGACACCCAACCTGTCCAACAAGTTTCGTCCAAATCCATCCACAACATTTTGAGATATCCTGCTATGTATTGCTTTTGGCCCGAACTCCCACTGGTGAAGAATCACTTTGAAATTCTAGTAGCCGGATCCGAATCCGAATCCGGATCTTCACCAAAATATAATCATGTCGTCCTTGTCACATGCGCTACATCTCTGCTAAATTTCGTCCGAATCCGTCCACAACTTTTTGAGATATTTTGTTCACATACAAACAAACAAACACAAACGGACAGACAGGGGTGAAAACATAACCTCCATCCACCTGGCGGATGATAACACCGATTGCTGGTAAATGCTGATTGCTGGTAAATTGCTGGTAAATCCCTCATCGTCGAGAGGATGTGATGAGGAATATAAAGAGAGTTTATCTTTGGTTGGAAACTGCAGGTTTTCGGGTTAAGTTTCCCCAACAAGCAAAGTTGGAATTTGTCCGTTCAAGGAAAACGCTTCTTCCTGGTCGTGTCCATGGAGGAATGTTCACGGTATACTTTTTATGTAACTGGTACCACACATTGCACTCGTTTGTAAGGTGCAAATTGATAACCGATAAAATACATCTCAGGATTGGCAAGGCTTAGCAGATTGCGCACTCACCTTGAGCTTTCCTACCTGTGTTTGAATCTTGATCCATGTATAAACTGCCACCCTGGTGTTTCACGTGCAGAGTGGTACATCACTGTGTGTACCAACCATCGGAGGAACGTTAAGTCAGAGGACCCGTCTGCCAGCACTCGTTGGTGGACGTGAAAGATCCCACGGTGTTTCTCGCAAAGAGGAGGCGAGTTATCACCAGCATTCTGAACAAATCACAAATTGCTTCCCAAACCCTCTTGCAAAACTGCCCTTGATCACCAAAACATTATGACCAGTGGGAGTTCAATGAGGGCTTCATCCTGTGTCCAGTGGATTGAAAGCGGGCTCATGGATGATGGATGATGGTGATGAAATGCATCTTGAAAAGTTGGGTCTAAACCCTTTTCTAAAACAGATGATAAAGTTTCCCCTAAAAAAAAAATTCACAAACATCTTGTTTTTTTATGTCACCAAGTTTTGGATTTTGTAAGCGAATTGTAAAAATATTTGTTTAGTTTAATTTCAAATGTAATAAACGTTTCTCCTGTCCCTATCCTTGTCCATGTCCATAGATGTTCCAGAATGATGCTGTGGAGGGAGCAATGATGTCCCAAGTTTGGGTTGTCCTGGTGGTCGCAATTGCGATCATTTTATTTGTCGTGGTACAATCATTTGAACCATTGGCCTGGTTCAAGAGGAAGAGCCACAAAACAAAGCCCCGCACTCAGTGGTGAGGAACACAAGCGACGTTTACATCAATATTTTACTTTCTATCAACATCAATATTTTCATCCAAGGGGACAAGATAGCTCAGGAATTTAAAATGAATTCACGTTGAATTTTTATAAATAACCAGCAGAGGATCGACCCTCTGGGTGTGTCGAGTTTGCACATTACTTGCTGAAAAAGAACAGTCGGTGTTTTCCAAGAAAACTATAGATCTGTTTGTGTGGTCTGTCTGAGGGGACTTCAAAAGGGTTAAGGGTCTTAAGTGTGTCAGGGTTGCAGGAGTTCTAAATGGTCTTTGGGGTCGTCAATGTTCTTAAAGGGTTTTGGGTTCCAAAGGGTCTAAAGGGGTGAAAAGCGAGAAAGAGGTCTAAGGGTTCTAAACAAAGATGCAAATGTCTAAAGGGTCTAAAAGGTCTTCAAAGGTCTAAGACGGTTACAGTCCTGCAGGATATCATGGGCTCTTTAGGATCTCAGGGGTCTAAGTTCTAACGGGGTTCATAGGGTCTTAATAGTTAGTCTCCTCTAAGGATTCTAAAGGGTCTAATGGGGTCTACAGGATATACCCGCATGCACATTGGGTCAACAAACCTATAGGGTCTACAACCATGCACCCGCTCTAACCCGCACGCGTGAACAAGTTACGTCATCAAGTCTACGATAGTTAAATTTAAGCTTATTTTGGACTCTTTTGTACTTTATTATTAAATGTTATTTTTAGGTCACGATGCTAAATATAGGTCTTACTTCCACCACCGAAGGGGGCCACAGGTTACTTTTTCACCCTCTCGGTTTGTTTGTCTGTCTCTCTGTGAACAGGATATCTCAAAAATGTTGTGGACGGAAACGGACGAAATTTGGTGGAGAGGTTGGGAATGTGACAAGGAAGAAATTATTTGATTTTGGTGAAGATTCCGATCAGGATCCGAGAATATTTTAAATTTAAAAATTGATTCGTTACCATTGAGAGACGTGGCCAAAAACGATGCATAATATGATATTTGAAAACGTTGTGGATGATTTAGGACAAAACTTGGTGGATGAGTTGGGAAGGCCTGAACATAAAATGGATTTGATTTTGGTTCAGGTCCAAATCCAGATCCGGCCTATCATTGGGAAACAAAACGTAAACTATTCAGCCAGGTGGAGGTATGCACTCCACCGAGTACCTGTTCTAGGTTTTTCATTCAATGGTTAACACTGCAACCTTTGTACAAAGACTTTCACGATACGCTACTGTTATTAACAACGCTGACATGAGTAGGGGGGAAATGGGGGTTCTGAGGCGCATTAAATTTAACATTGAAGTCAATGGGGGAAATTAAGGAAACTTATTGACTCACACCCCCTCTCTTGAAAAATTACACCCCTTTTTCTCTCATTAAATTGTGCCCCTTTTTACTCTCGCCTGAGGAGGGGTATTGCATTTGAGTCTGTTTGTCTGCTTGTCCGCACAGAATAAATATGACTTTTTCTGCAACTGTTAATCCGATTGACAGGAAATTTTCACCATAGGTGCAATTCCACCTGTATAATTTTAAATAATAATTATGACGTCATCGGCCACGTGGTTTGGCTGCCATATTTGTTTTAGCACAAAAACCTTTCCATGGGTGGGATTAAACTGGATTAAACTGGATTAAACTCCATACCTGGATGACCCGAAGATGACCTTTATTGAGTTTTCCCCATTAAGTTGGCTTGGGTTCTGAGGCACATTAAATTTAACATTGAAGTCAATGGGAAAAAAGGGAAAAACTTATTGACTCACACCTCCTCTCTCATAAAATTACACCCCCTTTTCTCTCAAAAAATTGCGTCCACTTTTTGCGAAGCTAATTTACCAACTACTAAAACACAGCATTTAAACTTGAAGTCAATGGGGAAGGAGCCAAAAACTTAATAACCCTCTGGATTTTCAACTAGATTTCACCCTCTTTTGGGACAACCTATTTCCAAATATTTAATCCTCATTCGACCTAACTACTACTGATAGGTTCTAGCTCACCTCAAATTTAACATTGAAGCCAATGGGGAAAAGTATGGAAACTTATTGACTCAAACCACCTATCGCGAAAAATTACACCCCTTTTTTTCTCTCATTAAATTTCGCCCCCTTTTCTCCTGCCTAAGTCCCACACACTTTTTGCTAAGCCCCGCCCACTTTTCCTAAACCTTGCCCATGGCTTGAAATGCCAGGCATGTCAGGCTTGAAAAATGACACCCTTTTTCTCCCTGCATTTAACTTATTAACTCCCCCCATTTTTCATTACTAGGGCATGCCCGTACTATATATACTAGGGCATGCCCGTACTATATATAAGCTAGGACGTGCCCGTACGTGGGTGCCCGTTCCTTGCCAAAAAAAAAAAAAAAAAAAATTTTGTGTAGGGGTGTGTGTGTGTAAACATCCTAGGGCGTGCCCGTACGTGGGTGCAAAAAAACATGCGTGCAAACAACAACAACAAAAAAAAACTTTGAAACCACGTGGCAGTAACGACCACAGAACCCCCCCCCCCTCTATTTACATGAATGGTTTGGTCCATTCGCAACGACCACAGAACCCCCCCCTCTATTTACATGCAATGGTTTGGTCCATTCGCAACGCCAAAGCGAACGGCGAACGGCTAAATCGCCATAGCTCGGTAAGTACTTGTCCGATTAATTTCAAACCTTGAAAAGGCACATCCTCGGGTCCCCAGCAATATACCTGGCAAGTTTCAAGTATATCGGACCGGTAGTTGTCGAGAAACAGCGGTCACAGACAAACATACACACATACACACATACAAACACACATACACACAGAGATTAATGGAATTATAGATAGATATGTAAAATTATACCCCCCCCCCCCCCTCTATTTACATGAAATGGTTTGGTCCATTCGCAAAGCCAAAGCGAACGGCTTGCGAGTACGGTGACAATCCCCCCCCTCTATTTACATGAAATGGTTTGGTCCAAAGCGAACGGCTTGCGAGTACGGTGACAATCCCCCCCCTCTATTTACATGAAATGGTTTGGTCCAAAGCGAACGGCTTGCGAGTACGGTGACAATCCCCCCCCTCTATTTACATGAAATGGTTTGGTCCAAAGCGAACGGCTTGCGGAGTTTGGTAAAGAAATCGCCATAGCGTGCACAAACGCGCAGGAAAGCGAAAGAATCGCAAATTAGTTTTAATTAGTTTTAAAACATAGTTTAACGCCAACATAGCGGCAACATAGTTTGCCAACGTGAAATAAATGAATACGCTCTCAAATGTGCCGTCCGAGGCAGAGTCTGTTCGGCACGTTCGGCACACGTGATAGCTCGCTGCTCTCTGATTGGTTGAATCGTTTTTTGGACATAGCTCGGTAACTACTTGTCCGATTAATATGAAACCTTGAAAAGGCACATCCTCAGGTCCCCAGCAATATACCTGGCAAGGTTAAAGTATATCGGACCCGTGGTTGTCGAGAAACAGCGGTCACAGACACACAGACATACACACAGACAAACACACACACAGAGATTACTGGAATTATAGATAGATACTCATGCAGAGACCCAACGAATATTTGTGTTTCATTTTTAGGTAATAATTTAATTCTCTTAGACTTAGAAGAACAATCACCATCTAGAATATTGACAAATGTTATATTAGAATTTAACTATATTGAGAGAGATCTCGCGAGATCACGGCGAGGTCACGTCTTTTCGAAGCTGCTCCATGCGCTCACGCTCTCGAAGCTAAGTGACCTATCACAATCGTGTTTTTGTCGAGACTGTATCTATCTTTCGGTGTGTGTACCTATTGCGTATCTTTTGGAAAATTTTCGGTGCTAATTTTTCGTACATGTATACACAATCGTCGGTTAATGGTATCGAGTATTCTGCGGCCTAGTACTCGTAGGCTTAGACTACCGTACCGTCTCCGACCTTGTGGTTTCGTTTTTCTCTCAGCGATTCGTCGAATGCGCTGAAATTATTTTTCGTTCTCTGTTTCGTACCAGTCGTTCACCCCGTACCTCCTTGTTTAATATCTGTACTCACAAAAAAAAAAAAAAAACCCCAAAATTTTTTTTCCTTCCCAGGTCTTATTCGTTTATTTGTTGTTCTTTTTGTTCGTTCGTTCTTCGTTCGCGATCACGCGGTTAGAAATGTATAATCTCTCCCCTGAACAACTATTTTCTCTCATATATTATAACACCCTTTTCTTCTTTTCCTACAAAAGGATGCTTTCGTCTTGCTCACCAAATCTATTCATTCCAAAAAATATATATAATACCATCTCTTACAGTTCCTCCTTTCTACATTCCCTAAACTATCCAGAACTCCACCCCTCCTCCAGTGTCCTCAAACGTATTTTTGACTCGAAGGTCTCAAACTCATTTTGGAAAAAATGTTCGTTTCCCATGAATCGTACACTTTTCAAAATCCAATCTCACCCCTCCCCTCCAAATCCTCCCCATCACCCATCCCTTTCAAATCTCCCCCCTTGCCCCTTCCCTCCCCTCCCTCCTAAACTCCCCCCACACCCCTCCCCTCCGAGACTCTCCCTCGCTCCTCCCCTCCTAGACTCCCCTCTCACCCCTCCTCCTCAAAGCATCCTCCCTGCTTCTTCCCACTTCCAACTTTCACCTTCATCTCCCCAAACCTTCTGCCTCGCTCTTCCCCCTCCTCAAATAACACCTCACTGTGCCTCACCCAATCTCCATCAAACCTTTTGTCCACACCATTCTTCCCTTTCTCCAAGCTATTCTGAAATCTCTGAAATCTCTGACACACCTTCAACAGCTCTCCCTACCTCTTCCTCCTCTTCCACATCTTACCCTACCCCTCCCCCCCCCCCCCCCTGTTCTGGACCCGATGCTCCCCTTTCCTCTTCATTAACGGTATGGACCTCAAACATCCGGGGCCTTCGCTCAAACTTGACTGACCTCTCCATACAGGTTGCTTCTGACAAACCAGATGTGATCTGCTTAACAGAAACTTTCCTCCTTCATGATGTCTCTGATGCCTTGGTATCTCTCCCAGGTTACTGCCTCCTCCGGTATGATAGACCTGAGCCTCATCCTGGAGGTGGGGTTGCTATCTTTATAAAAAACTCTCTTCCTCACTCGCCCTCCACTGCCCTCTCTCCACCTCACCCCCAGGAATACCTTTGGCTACGGCTTCCCCTTCGCTCCCACCTTTTGTTCATATGTGTGTTGTACCGTCCACCAAACAGCGATGACTCCATCTACATCTCACTGTCTGATAATATGGACCAACTTCTATCTACCCATCCCAACTCTCTCTTCCTCATATGTGGTGATTTCAATTGTCACCATGCCAGTTGGCTGGGTGTGGGTACCTCTCTCACCAGCCATGGCTCTTCAGCAAAGGACTTCTGCGACTCACTGGGACTGACACAATCTGTCAATTTCCCGACCTGGATCTCAGTCAACGGAGCATCTTCTCTTCTGGATTTGGTTATGACAAACTTCCCTGAAAATGTCTGCTGCTCTTCTTCTGCTCCAATCGGCTCATCTGATCATGTGCTTGTCAAAGTGGACATCTCTCTGACCATTCTCAGAGAGCCTCCTCAGCGTCGACGAGTCTGGCATTTCACTCAGGCCAACTGGCACGGTCTTCAAGCAGCCATCAATCATCTGGACTGGTCTCCCATCTCTACCGCCTCTGACATCAACTCATCCTGGGAATTCTTTCAAAGTAAATTGCTCTCTCTCATGCACAGATTTATACCATCTCGTCTTCAGTTGTCATACCCTTCCTCCCGTCCATGGTACACGGAATCTTGTGGTGAGGCTGTTGCCCTGAAACAACTTGCTTTCGTCTCCTGGAAAGCAAATCCAACGGAAGGAAATCTCATTTCCTTTCACAAAGCCCGAAACAAGTGTGTGTCCACCCTCAGGAGAGCCAGGAAACAATATCTCACCATTCTCAAGACCGAACTCTCTTATCTGTCTCCCTCTTCCAAATCCTGGTGGCGTCTGGTCAAATCTGTTTCTGGTGTTTGTTCCCCCTCCATCCCCTCCCTCACCTCAAACGGCTTAACGGCTGACTCCGCACGTGAAAAAGCTGAATGCCTCAACTCTGCGTTTGCCTCTAAATCTTGTGTCCCAAACCCATCCCTCTCTGTACCCACCGTACCCAGTCGTACCCAGCTGCTCCTGGACTCTGTGTCCTTTCCTCCTGACAAGGTGGAAAAGTTTCTGTCAACCCTCGACTCTGATTCTGCAACTGGTCCTGACGGCATCAGCCCACGGGTCCTAAAATCATGTTCTTCTGCTCTTTCACTCCCTCTTTCTGTTCTCTTCACCCTCTCTTTTGCTCAAGGTCATCTGCCATCTGCTTGGAAATCAGCCAACATCACCGGTTTGCACAAAAAAGGTGCAAAAACAGATCCCAGCAACTACAGACCAATCAGCCTTCTCCCAATTATCAGCAAAGTCATGGAATCCATCATTGCTTCAGATATTAAATCTTTCCTCTTCTCCAATGGCTTGATCTCTGATCATAAATTTGGTTTCAGACCTGGTCACTCTACTCTGGACATGCTGCTTCTGCTTTCTCAACAATGGATGGAGGTCCTCAACGCCAAACAGGAAATTAGAGCTGTCTCCCCTGACATTTCACGTGCCTTCGATACGGTCTGACACCCTGCTCTGCTCACCAAACTCTCCGAATTTGGTATCCATGGAAATTTCCACGCATGGCTGGCAGACTTCCTCTCTGGTCATAGTCAACGTGTGGCCCTGAATGGGTTTCTCTCATCTCCTCTTCCTGTTCAGGCTGGAGTTCCCCAAGGTAGTGTTCTGGGCCCTGTGCTTTTTCTGGTCTTCATCAATGATCTCTCTGACTCTCTTGAAAATCCTCTCTATCTCTTTGCTGACGACTCTACTCTCTGTCGCTCCATTCCTCATCCCTCAGATCGGCAGTCTGCAGCCTCCTCACTCTCTGCAGACCTGGACAAAATCACAGACTGGTCAAACAAGTGGAACATGTCTTTCAATCCTGACAAATCTCACACTCTTACAACGTCTCTCTGAAAGGACCGACTGGACAACCCTCCCATCTACTTTCTCAACAATCCTCTCCAAGAAGTTCTGTCGCTCAAGCTTTTGGGTCTCACTATCTGCCATGATCTTTCTTGGGAAAACCACATTTCCAAGCTGGCCTCCAAAGCCAGTCGCCGACTGGGCATCCTCCGTCGTGCGAAGTCCTTCCTTGGCACACCTGAGCTCTTCACCACATACAAGGCTTTCATCCGCAGCTCAATGGAATACTGTTCCCCCCTCTGGGCTGGTGCTCCTGCCTCACACCTTGCTCGGCTTCACGCTGTTGAGGCCAAAGCTTTCAGAATCATTGGAATCTCCTGCGATGTAGTCAACACCGAGGGCCTTTCACTCACTCACCGCAGGCAGGTTGGTGGTCTTTCTGTCTTCTACCGACTCCTCTCCGGCCTTGCTCCCCCAGCTCTCTCTGTGCTCTGTCCCCCCAAAATTCCTTCAGGTCGCACAAGATCTGCCTGCAACCCTCTTATGGTTAAACTGCCAAAGTCTAGGCTCTCTGCTCACCTTCACTCTTTCATTCCCCTTTTCTCCCGCCTCTGGAACAAACTCCCCCACTCCCTTCAATCCCACTCCTCCCTCCAGGTCTTTAAAACAGCTGTTCACCACCATCTCTTATCTTCCCCCATCGAAAACCTTGATCTTTTCTACCCCCGGTAATTCACCCCAGAGTCCTTGCAGTGTTCATATGTTTTATTCCTCTCCCACCTCCCCCCCCAAGTCCTCCCGATGTCCCTGCTCTCAAATGTTGTGTTTGTGTCCTTCCCCCTCTTCCCCCTCTCTTTTGTGTCCTTCCCCCTCTCTCCCCATCTTGTCTGCCGCTCCCCTTGTTTTTTGTGTTTTGTGTGTCGGTTTGTCTTTTTGTGTGATTAATGTTAGCTCTTTCACGAGCCTCGATCTTGTATACAAAAAAAAACAAAAAACAAAAAAAAAGCTCGGTTTAGGTATCGCCGTTGAGCTGATATGAAATGATAAACTTCTCTTAATGACCTCGTCTGACCCCCTCCCGAACCACATACCATTTTGAGATTACAGTAAATTATTTTCGCCTCGATCTCTTGGCAATCACTTTTTTGTCTAATAAATACAATATTTCAAAACACAAAAGACAAATTTCAATCAATCTCCTCATTTAAAAAGGATACTGAAATATATTGCACTGATGTAAAATTGAACAAAGATGATTTCAATAACTTTTGGACCTATGATGAAGGATAATATGAGCTACTCAATACCTTTTAAAGGAAGATCATTCTCTGTCTTTGGGAAGTCGTCAATTAAAGTAATTATAACAAAAGTTTCACCACTATTTATGGAGATTTATAATAAACTAGAGGAGGTAATGAAACATGTAAAAGTATCAAAAAAGAAAACTCTTTTTACTGAAGCTATCGAAAAGGAAGATAAAACTATTAGCTCTAAAGACGGTGAAATTGCTATATTCTTTAATAATCCCAAAGATGTCAATCTTGATGAAATGAAAGATGTTAATATATCAGGAGAAATGTCATTTCGCTCAATAGTAGTTAGGAACCATTTTAAAATTACCTTTAATATAAAATATGTTGTAGTTGAATCTGTTAAAGAAAAAAAAGTATATGGATATAGACGGTAATGTTTTTTCTTCTAATTAAATACGAGTCATTATTCACGTGAAGATTTTGTTGATTTTAAAAGTGATGATAGTGGTAGTGAGACTTTGTCTTCGCAAGACAGTTATGATACTGAGAGTTTGTGTTCTAACGATAGCTATGAAAGTAGTTTTATAGATGATGATGATTATGAAAGCACCGATTATAGTGAAGATGATTTTTAGTTTAAGTAATCTTTTACTATATAAACATGATAAATCCAAACGACATACCAGATATTGAGCCTCTTGAATTCCCTGATTCTCCATATGATAAATTAGAGAATTGTCCGGCTTGTGATAGAGTGGGATTAAATACAGAGTCAAAAGCCCATAAAAATGTTTTTCTGTGATTATCTTTTAATTAATGATGATAAAAAAATAAAATATATATATAACTCTTTTAAATTAGAACCAAAAATGAATTACTTCACAAGATTAATAAGAGAGATGAATGTTAAGTATTTTGATGAGATTACACCATTTCTTACAAGGGAAGAGGCTATTGTATTGAGGAAATGTATGGGGGTTTAATGATATTTATTATTCAAAATAATTTTAATGGAAATGTTAACACAAGATACTAGGAACAACAATTGTTTTAATGAAGCCTCAGCCATTTTAGACCAGTTGATGAATATGAAAATAATTAATAAATGTCAATACAAAGATATTTTATTACATATTAAATAAGATGAGAAGCACAATTCTTCGTTTTAATTTCACGACAAGTGATTACACAGCTTCATTCCCTTACCCACTACAACTTGACCCCGCAAAAGAATATGAAGCATCTTTATTGTCAATGGCAACTTACAATACCCTTTTTAATATCACAGAGAAAAATAACAAGTTTAGTTATGATTCAGGAAGTGGATATAAAACTATAACAGTTTCATCTGGAGCTTACGAGATTTCTCAAATATCTTCTGAAATTTCTCGCCTTATGAAAGAACAAGGTGATGAACCAAAAAATATTGTTATAGATATTCAAAAACACTTCAAAATCAACTATGAGACTCAAAAATAATTATAAAGTTGATTTCACAATTGATAATTCATTTAGACAACTATTGGGTTTCTCTTCAAAAAAGATTGAGACAAACGGGACGTTTTACAGTGATGATGTTATTCAAATATCCTCCGGTATAAATTCGGTATTAATTCATTGTGATTTGATTGATGGTGCTTATAACGATGGAATAAGAACAAATACAATATTTTCATTCAGCGCATACTCAACCCCGATTGGTTATAAATTCAATATGGAACCAAAAAAATCTTGTCTATTTACCTGTGTCAGGAAAAACCATATACAGAGTAAATTTTAGGATAACCGATCAAGATAATCATACGATTTCCTTTAATGAAGAAATTATATCTATCAGAATTCACCTACGTGAAATTTTCCAATAAATAAATAATGGTTATTGTGAGGAAACACGAGTTGGGAAAATTTAAAATAATTACAGGCTCAGGCATGTTCCTTTCACCATACTATAAGGGTGAAGGTATGTTTCTTGGTAGAGGATACTATAAACTGAAGAGACAACAGGGTGTAGGGCATCAAATTGAGAAATAAAGGAGATGGGATAATTGATACTCTAATGGGTATTGGTTCAACCATTCTTAATCATAAAGACCTAATTGGTTCAACTGATTCTGCTGTGGGAAATGTAGCAGGTGCTATAAAGAGCATAAAAGATGCTCAAAAGGAGTCTCATAAATTACAAGCAATGAAAGAAATTTAAAAAGGCAAAACTCAACTATCTGCACAAGAACGTCAAAAAATCATTAAAACACTTGGGTCAGGGTTTCAGCGATTTTAATGCTATATAAATACAAGTGTGGAAGCGATTGATAGTATCTATGATTTGGATGGTATGATTATCATTTCAAACTCCACTAAAAAGGAAGACTATTTCAAGGTAAATGCTATAACAGGAACAGACTGGAATTCAAACGGAACAAAAAGTTTTGAAATAAATAATCAACAAACTTACTTGAATCTAGCTGATAGTTTCTTGCTGTGTAAATTTAAATTCACTAAGGCTGGGAATAATACTAATGCTACACTCGTAAATGATTTCTTCTAGAAAATGTTTGATCGTGTCCGCCTGTTTATTGGAACACAAAAGGTTGAAGCGATTGATTATGTCTCTGCTACATCTGAAATGATGAAATTTACACTATATTCGTTTAGTGATAGAATGGGTAAGGGAGCTGTTGAAGGTTTTATTCCTGATATGACAACGGGAACAAACGCAGACCCTGGTTATAGTCAAAGGAAGGCAATGTATAATGATGAAACAAAAGCAGAGAATAGTTTTACCTTAGCAGTACCCCTTAAGGATATATTTGGATTTTTTGATTATGATTAAGTTTTGTATGGTCTTAAAATTAGATTTCAACTACAAAGGAATGATAATGTAAATAGACTGCTTTTTGGGACTGCTAATGCTTTTGGTGCTAATAATAAATTTGTTATTAATGATTTGTGTTGGTATATCAGTGAATATACTCCTAATCTTAAAACGGAAGAGATGTTGAATAGTAGACTTAACTCAAATAAACCGCTAAATGTATCATACCTTAAAAGAAGATGTCAACACGTTAAACTGGAACACACTACCGACACTTGGAATTTAGGTGTTCTTCAAGGAAAGCCATGCTACCTATGGCTCATTTTTAAGAAACCAGATGGAGATAGTGCTACTGATAAAAATAATGCGTTGAGTGATAATGCTGAGGTGAAACAACTTTGGGTTTCTCTGGATGGCACATTTTACCCGCAAGATAGATTGGAAATTGATTGGGAAAAAAATGATTATGCGGAAGCCTACAAGTCTTACCAAATGGTGTGTGAAAGCAACGGTAATAAAGAACCTATTTTGGATATGGTTGCGTTTCAAAAACTTTATACAATCTACGCAATTGACCTGAGTTCTCAAAAGGAAACTATAAAGTCTATTCGAGTGGATACTTCTCTATACATTGAAAGAGGGGAGAATGAAGAAGTTGATACATATTGTTTGCTTTTGGAAAAAACAGAATTGCAGATTAATACAGATAATGGTGTTATGATTAATATCACGTAGATTTTTCTAATAAATAAATGAGTAGGAAAGAACCAACTGGGGTATATATTAATCAAATCAATCTTGATAAACTATTGTCTTGTATTCAAAATCAAAAGCCTTGTATTATTAATGTTAATACAATTCAAAGAAAAGGAGCAAAAAAAATTGATGTTTTGCTCACAAGAGAGCAGGTGAAAACACTAAATGATGCTGGCTCACTTAAATTTAAAATATCAAAACCTATGTTAAAGAAATATTCAATAATAGAGATGAGAGGAGGATTTCTTCCATTTCTAATTCCTTTATTTGCTCGTTTAACTGCGGCGGGAGCATTGACAGGTGGTATTTCAGCAGCGGCAAAAACTGCTAACGAAAGGAACAACACAACAACAACAGGCATTTTAAGGCCATTTTCCCTGCTAGAGCGGGGGTTAGCCTTGCAGGTGCTATAAAGCTCCATATTGCCCTATTTTCTGCATCTCCCCTTGTTAACCCCCTTGCTTGCATTTCTACTTCGACCATTTTCAGCCAAGCCTTTCTCGGTCTTGCCCGTCCTCTACTTCCTTCTACATTCATTTCCATCACTCTTCTCAACCAGTCACTTTCATCCTTCCTCAACACATGACCAAACCATCTCAACCTGTTTCTCTTCACAGCATCCATCACAGGCTCTATTCCCATCATCTTTCGCAATTCATCATTTGTCTTCCTCTCTCTCAACGATACTCCACACATCCACCGAACCATTCGCATTTCCACCCTTTCCAGCCTTCGTTGCTGCTCTACGTTCATTACCCATGTCTCACTCCCATAAATCATAACACTTCTCACACATGCAGCATACAGCTTTCCCCTCAGCTTCAACGACACTACCCTCCTCGTCAGCACGCCACTCAGTTCCCGAAACTTCTTCCATGCACATCTCACTCGAGCAACCGCTGCCGAGTCTGATCCACCTTCTCCATTCAGCATGTCTCCTAGGTAACAAAATGTTTTCACACCTTCCAGCTTCACGCCGTCTCCAAGATCCAACTCAACATTTCCTCCATCTGCAGCTCGCTCAGTGCACACCTTACACTTGAATGTGGCTGCCACACTGGTTAATGACCCTCTCAGACCACTACATTTTTGATGAACCCACTCAGCGCACATTGTACATTGAATGGAGTTCACTCCGACACCCTTCCTGCACACAGCACACGGCCACTTCCCAGTTCTTTCCACCTCACCACTTGCCATCACCTTCGTTTTTCCGATATTCACCTTCAGACCTTTTGTCTCCATACATTCCTTCCACTTGTTCATCTTCTCCTTCAGTCCATCCATACTTTCCGCAATCAACACCAGATCATCTGCATACAACAACTCCCACGGTCACGGCTTCTAATATGTATACATAATTATAATACAAATAGGGTTAACAACACGCAGGATGAATGATTACCCGCCATATATTTTCAGCCTTATATAAAATGGATGATTTTTTACCGGTGTGGGAAAGTAAGATCAAATTTAATAATCATAAGAACCTCCCAAATTCATTAAGATGCCTAATAGTCGGGTCAAGTGGATGTGGAAAAACCTGTTTGCTTTTAAATATTATTTAAATATTATTTAAATATGTATAACCTTTCCCCTTCAGTGTTTTACTCAGTGGTATTTTACAACACGCTGTTTTTCTTCCTATTTAAAAGGCTTTTCTCAATTTCCTCTCCAACTCATTCCACCTCAAAAAAAAGAAATTCAATATCTTATACGTCTCCCTCACTACATGGTCTAAATTCACATTCATTCCATCCCTCCTCCATCATTCTGAACCGGATTGCTAACTTGAAAATCACAACAAACCCAATTTGTTTTCAATGTTCGTCTTTCATTAATCATCCACTTTCTAAACTCCCCTCTTGCCCCTCCCATCCAAATCCCTCCCCTTGCACCTACACTCCTAAACTCCCCCCTTGCCCCGCCACTCTTAAACTCCCCCCCTGCCCCTCCACTCTTGAACTCCCCCCTTGCCCTTCCACTCCTGAACTCCCCCCTTGCCCTTCCCCTCCTAAACTCCCCCCTCACTCCTCCCCTTCAAAACTCCCCCCCAACCCCTCCCATTCAAATCTCCCCCCATACCATTCCTCTCCAATTCTCCCTCCTCCCCCCTCCTCCTCAAAGCTGCCTCCTCCCCACTTCGTCTCCCTTCTATCTCATACCTCCACCCCCCCCCAACCTTCTTCTTTCCTCTGCTCCCCCTCAAACAACCCCTCACTGTGCCTCATCCCTTCACCTTAAAACCTTTCATCCTCCTCATCCTTCCCTTTCTTGGAACTCTTCTGCAATCGCTGACACACTAACAACTGCTCTCCCTACCTCCCCCTCTCATCCTTCATCTTACCCTACTCCTCCCCTCCCCTGTCCTGTACCCGAAGCTCCCCCTCTCTCTTCATTAACGGTATGGACCTCAAACATCCGGGGCCTTCGCTCAAACCTGACTGATCTCTCCATACAGGTTGCTTCTGACAATCCAGACTTGATCTGCTTAACAGAGACTTTCCTCCTTCAAGATGTCTCTGATTCCTTAATATCTCTTCCTGGTTACTCCCTCCTCCGGTATGATAGACCTGAGCCTCGGCCTGGTGGTGGGGTGGCTATCTTTATCAAAAACTCTCTTCCTCACTCTCCTTGCACTGCCCTCTCTCCTCCTCACCCCCAGGAGTACCTCTGGCTACGGCTTCCTCTCCGCTCCCACCTTTTGTTCATATGTGTTCTGTACCGTCCCCCAAACAGTGATGACTCCATCTACATTTCACTGTCCGACAACATGGACCAACTTCTATCCACTCATCCCAACTCTCTCTTCCTCCTTTGTGGTGACTTCAATTGTCATCATGCCACCTGGTTGGGTGTGAGTTCCTCTCTCACCAGTCATGGCACCTCAGCAAAGGACTTCTGTGACTCACTGGGATTGACACAATCTGTCAATTTCCCGACCCGGATCTCAGCCAATGGAGTATCTTCTCTTCTAGACTTGGTTATGACTAACTTCCCTGCTAATATCTGCTGCTCTTCTTCTGCTCCAATCGGTTCTTCTGATCATGTGCTTGTCAAAGTGGACATCTCTCTGGCCATTCTCAGAGAGCCTCCTCAGCGTCGACGAGTCTGGCATTTCACTCAGGCCGACTGGGACGGTCTTCAAGCAGCCATCAATCGTCTGGATTGGTCTCCCATCTCCACTGCCTCTGACATCAATTCTTCCTGGGAATTCTTCCAGAGCAAACTGATCTCTCTCATGCACAGATTTATCCCATCTCGCCTTCAATTGTCTTACCCTTCCTCCCGTCCATGGTACACTGAATCTTGTGGTGAGGCAGTTGCCCTGAAACAACTTGCCTTTGCCTCTTGGAAGGCTAATCCAACTGAAGGAAATCTCAGTTCCTTCCACCAAGCTCGGAACAAGTGTGTGTCTACCCTCAGGAGTGCCAGGAAGCACTATCTCTCCTCACTCAAGAATGAACTCTCAAACCTGTCTCCTTCCTCCAAATCCTGGTGGCGTCTGGTCAAATCCGTTTCTGGTGTTTGTTCCCCCTCCATCTCCTCCCTTAACTCAAATGGCCACACAGTTGACATCGCACGTGACAAAGCCGAATGCCTCAACTCTGTGTTTGCCTCAAAATCCTTAGTCCCAAACCCATCTCTCTCTGTTCCCACCCTTCCCAGTCGAACCAAACTGCTCCTGGACTCTGTGACCTTCTCTCCTGACAAGGTGGAGGAGTTTTTGTCAAACCTCGACTCTGATTCTGCAACTGGACCAGATGGCATCAGCCCACGGGTCCTAAAATCCTGCTCTGCTGCTCTATCTCACCCTCTCTCTGTTCTTTTCACCCTATCTTTTGCTCAAGGTCATCTGCCAGCATCCTGGAAATCAGCAAACATTACCGCTTTACACAAAAAAGGTGCAAAAACAGATCCTTGCAACTACAGACCAATCAGCCTGCTCCCAATTATCAGCAAAGTCATGGAATCCATCATTGCTTCGGATATGAAATATTTCCTCTTCTCCAATGGCTTGATCTCTGATCATCAATTTGGTTTCAGACCAGGTCACTCTACTCTGGACATGCTGCTTCTGCTGTCTCAACAATGGATGGAGATCCTCAATGCCAAACAGGAAATCAGAGCTGTCTCCCTTGACATATCACGTGCCTTCGATATGGTCTGGCACCCAGCTCTGCTCACCAAACTCTCCTCCTATGGTATCCATGGAAATCTCCATGCATTGCTTGCGGACTTCCTCTCTGGTCGTAGTCAACGTGTGGCCCTGAATGGATTTCTCTCATCTCCCCTTCCCGTTCAGGCTGGAGTTCCCCAAGGCAGTGTGCTGGGCCCTGTGCTTTTTCTGGTCTTTATCAATGATCTCTCCGACTCTCTGGAAAATCCTCTGTATCTCTTTGCTGATGACTCCACTCTCTGCCGCTCCATTCCTCTTCCCTCAGATCGGCAGTCTGCAGCCTCCTCACTCTCTGATGACCTGGACAAAATCACAGACTGGTCAAACATGTGGAACATGTCTTTCAAGTTTCAATCCTGACAAATCTCACACTCTTACTATGTCTCTCCGAAAAGATCGACTGGACAACCCTCCCATCTACTTTCTCAACAATCCTCTCCAAGAAGTTCTGTCGCTCAAGCTTTTGGGTCTCACCATCTGCCATGATCTTTCTTGGGAAAACCACATTTCCAAGCTGGCCTCCAAAGCCAGTCGCCGACTGGGCATCCTCCGTCGTGCGAAGTCCTTCCTAGGCACACCTGAGCTCCTCACCACATACAAGGCTTTCATCCGCAGCTCAATGGAATACTGTTCTCCCCTATGGGCTGGTGCTCCTGCCTCACACCTGGCTCGGCTTCACGCTGTTGAATCCAAAGCTTTCAGAATCATTGGAATCTCCCGCGATGAAGCTATCTCTGAGGGCCTTTCACTCACTCACCGCAGGCAGGTAGGTGGTCTTTCTGTCTTCTACCGACTCCTCTCCGGCCTTGCTCCCCCAGCTCTCTCTGTGCTCTGTCCCCCAAATATTCCTACAGGTCGCACAAGATCTGCCAGCCACCCTCTGATGGTTAAACTGCCGAAATCTCGGCTCTCTGCTCACCTTCACTCTTTCATTCCTCTTTTCTCCCGCCTCTGGAACAAACTCCCACACTCACTTCAATCACACTCCTCCCTCCAGGTCTTCAAAACAGCTGTTCACCACCATCTCTTATCTTCCCCCATCCAAAACCTTGATCTTTTCTACCCCCTCTAATTCACCCCAGATCCACCTTGTTTGAAATTCCAACTTCTTTCCTGGAAGTCTTGGCAGTGTCCATATGTTTTATACCTCTCCCACCCCCCCCCCCCCCTTCCCATGCCTCCCCCCAAAGCCCTCTCCCTCCCACAGTTCTCTCGATGTCTCCATGTCTCTCGGTCCCTGCTCTCAAATGTTGTGTTTGTGTCCTTCCCCCTCTCTACCCATCTTGTCTACCGCTCCCGATGTTATTTGTTTTGTGTGTCTGTTTGTCTTTCTGTGTGATTAATGTTCGCTCTTTCACGAGCCTCGATCTTGTATACAAACAAAACAAAACAAAACAAAACAACAACAACAAAAAAAGAAAAGAAAAAAAGATGCTCCTTACTCCAAAAGTTTTAGATTATGAAAATTTAATAATTTTTACAAAGTCAAGTTTTCAACCAGAGTACCAACTACTATCACAAGGTTTTAATGCGGGTCTTCAAAAAGAAGATATAATCGGGTTATTTAAGCTCCAACACAAACTAAATGAGCTCAACATTGAAGACTAGCAGAAGTACCCCGGCATTGCTGGGCGGGGGAGGGGAGGGGAACGGAACGGGGGGGGAGGGGGAGGAGAGGGGTAAGGGGAGGGGGGAGGGGGGAAGGGGGAAGGGGAGGGGAAGGGGGAGGGGGAAAAAAGAGGGGGTGAGGGGAGGGGAGGGAAGAAGGGGAAGGGGTAGGGGGGAATGGGAAGGGGAGAGGGAAGGGGAGGGGAAGGGGGAGGGGGAAAGGGGAGGGGGAGGGGGGGGAGGGGGGAGGGGTGAAGGGGAGGGGGGTAGGGGGGAGAGGGGGAAGGGAGGGGGGAGGGGGAAGGGAGGGGGGAGGGGGAAGGGAGGGGGGAGGGGAAGGAGGGAAGGGGAGGACGGAGGGGGGGGGGGAGAACGGAGGGGGGAGGGGGAAGGGGGAGGGAAGGGGAGGGCCAGTCAACAATGACGTTGCAGTTCTCATGGTAGGAGAGCAGCACAACAATCGCAACATCGTCCTGCATCTTCGCAACAACAGCACGAAGCGGAGTTTTGGGGACTCACCGATCCTGTGACGCCCTCCAGTGCCACCGCTGAAGCAGCTTCCTGAGCCAGGCTTGTACTGGGTGGTTTGCCATTGCCTTCCCAGGGAGTATTTCAGGCAGGAATTTGTAATTTGGCCATTGTCCCACCGATAACTCGCCTCCTCTGTTTGCGAAGAACACAGTGAGGATCTTTAACATCCACCAACTCATGTTGGGAGATGGGACTCCCAGTTTTTCCTTTTTTTTTTTTTTTAATACACAAGATCGAGGCTCGTGCAAGAGCTAACATTAATAACAAAAAGACAAACTGACACATAAAACATGAGATAAAGGAAGTGGGAGAGAACATGGGGAGAGAGAGGGAAGCACACAAGTACAACATTTGAGAGCAGTGACATCGGGAGATCTGTGGGGGGTGGGGGGGGAGAGGGCTTGGGGGGAGGAGACATGGGAAGGGGGGTGAGTGGGAGAGGTAAAAAAAAAACACATGGACACAGCTTGGCCTTCCATGAAATAAGTCGGTATTTCAAAAAAGTGGATCTGGGGTAAATAAACGGGGGTAGAAATGATCAAGGTTTTGGATGGAGGAAGATAAGAGATGGTGGTGAACAGCTGTTTTAAAGACCTGAAGGGAGGAGTGGGATTGAAGGGAGTGGGGGAGTTTGTTCCAGAGGCGGGAGAAAAGAGGAATGAAGGAGTGAAGGTGAGCAGAGAGTCTTGATTTTGGCAGTTTAACCATAAGAGGGTTGCAGGCAGCTCTTGTGCAACCTGGAGGAATATTTGTGGGACAGAGCACAGAGAGAGCTTGGGGAGCAAGGCCGGAGAGGAGTCGGTAGAAGACAGAAAGACCACCAACCTGCCCGCGGTGAGTGAGTGAAAAGTCGTCGGAGTTAGCTTC
>NC_136269.1:132043238-132128238 GCF_964187855.1 Myxine glutinosa
TGATTAAGCTGGCTCTGATAAACATTTGATGATATGTCTGGTTTGAGATTATCAAGTGTCAATCTCAAGTGTCGTTTCATCAATAACTCAGACGGAGCTGCACCGGTTGTTGATTGTGGCGTGATGCGGTATTTGAACAGGAGACGAGAAAGCTTTGTTTCCAGGATTCCCTCCTGAAGTTTCTGCAATACGGATTTGATGATTCCCATGGATCATTCGGCCAAGCCATTTGAAGCCTGGTGATGTGGGCTGACAAACTTATGTTTGATGCCGTTCCGACGTGTGAACTCGGCAAACTCGGACCTGGAAAAACACGAACCGTTGTCACTCACGATCATCCTGGGCAGACCATGAGTGGCGAAACAGCGTCTGAGTCTTTCGATGACAATGGCTGACGTAGTACCACGCGTCACATAGGCATCAATTCATTTTGTGTGCGCGTCCATAATTATTAGAATCATGCTGCCGTTAATAGGCCCGGCATAATCGAGATGTAGGCGATGCCACGGTTCGCTGGGCCATTCCCAGGGATGCAGTGGCGCTTTCGCAGGTGTATCCCGGGTGCTCTGGCAGGGGTAACAATGTCGAACATGATGTTCGATATCAGCATCACGATTCGGCCACCACACATAGTTTCTGGCGAGTGACTTCATCTTCAAAATCCCGGGGTGACAGTCATGGATTCCATCCATGACCCTGGAATGCAGATTTTCCGGGATCACGACATGACATCCCCAGAGTAGGCAACCATTTTCCACGCTGAGTTCGTTTTTACGTGCTTTAAAAGCCGCAAAAGCTGGGTCTCCCTCAGGTAGCAAATGCCATCCAAGCTGTACAGCCTGGACAGTTCTGGACAGAACGGGGTCTCGTCGAGTATGAGTGCGGATCTGGCCGGAATCGACAGCACAATCTCCCAGATGATCCATCAGTGCGATAATGGATCCTGGTGTAGGCGAATCATCAACGGATTCTGGAAGGGCTAACCGACTCATGGCATCTGCATTTGTGATAGACGAACCAGGCTTATAACATATGGTGTAGTCATAAGCAGCGAGAAAAAGGGACCAGCGGATGATCCTGGGCGGTAGTGTGTCAGATGTCGCCTTAGTTGGACCAAACAGACTGATCAGCGGCTTGTGATCTGTGCGAATCGTGAAATGATGTCCAAGAAGGTAATGGCGAAATTTGCTGATGCCGAAAACGATTCCCAATCCTTCCTTGTTGGGAAGAGTTCTCTGCAGGGGACAACGTTCTGGATGCAAATGCAACAGGTCTTTCCGTACCATCAGGCATCACGTGTGATAATACACTCCCC
The DNA here is from genome assembly GCF_964187855.1 of Myxine glutinosa. Classification (NCBI taxonomy): domain Eukaryota; kingdom Metazoa; phylum Chordata; class Myxini; order Myxiniformes; family Myxinidae; genus Myxine; species Myxine glutinosa. Next base: position 132,044,554 of record NC_136269.1, read on the forward strand.
ACTCCATACCGACAGGCATCGCATGTCAGCACAAGATCCTTCTCTGGATCAAAATTAACGAGAATATTGGACGATTTGAGCAGATCCTTAGAGGTCTGGAATGCTGATTGTTCAGTGGAACCCCAGCTCCAGGAGACTCCTTTCCTCAAAAGCCAACAAAGGGGGCCCAAAACGTCGGTCACATTCGGGATGTAACGACCATAGAACTGAAGCAAACCGAGGTATGACTTCAATTTGGTTACGTCTCGTGGAGCCGGAGCATCCTTGATAGCTCGGACTTTCTCATCTGTCGGGTGTAGACCCTCGGCATCAATTGTATGACCCAGGTACGTGACTGATGGCATCATAAACTTGCACTTGTCTCGACGCAAATGTGGGCCAGAGTCCGAAATCTTCTTCAGAACTCTATCCAGGTTTTGTAGATGTTCCGCGTCCGTATGACCAGTAACCAGAATATTGTCACGCAACTCCGATTAACATCAGAGTTGCGGATAGCCTAAACGGTCTTATTCGGAGGCAACTATCCAAACACGGATTCGGCTATGGCCGCGCGGGAGGAAGAAGGGAAATGAAGGCTGCGGCGAAAGCACTTAACTGCAGCACGCCGGCGTAGCTCCAGTCCTGTGAGAGGAAATTAACTCAAGCGGCAATGGTTTGAATGGGGGATGCAAAATAATACAAGGGTTTATTCAGGAAAAGCAAAGACAGTGAAAAGCACGTGCCGATAATAACTCCAATAAGAAGCCTAAATTGGGATCCCACACACAACAGAAATCAAACACGATACAAGGGAGATGAATTAAAGAAAAGAACACGTCACGTCGTATACAGTGTACGCGGAGCTCGGGCTTATCTGTCTCGTCGTCTTCTTCCCGGCCTGGACGAATTCTCCGTCTGCCTCGCACGCCCCGCTAGGCCCGATCCAACGCCCTCGCCGCTGCACCCGAGGTCCCGCTCCAAGTTCCGATCCTCTCGCCGCCAACGAGGTCCATGCACCAAGCTCCAAAAGCACCAGCACTGCTCCACTCGGCTACACCTCAGCCCAACTCGGGTCGGGGTCTCTGAACTGCGCTGCCAGGAATCCAACTGCTTGGGATCAACTACTGAACTGTGCAGTGGCATTTGGCAACTGCTCAGGCTCAACTCTCGAACTGCGAACTGCCAACTCCGCTTGGGCTCTCTGCGCTCAACTGAACTGCTTACTCAACTCCTGCTCAAAATGCGCACACAAACTCTCGATCCAACTGCCAGCAAAGGCGTCCGGTGCTCACTCAACTCAACTCAACTCAGGATCTGAACTCAGGATCCAACTCTCCGGACTGCCTCTCTCAACTCGTGCTGAACTCAACTGCCCGAAAATGGCATCCGGCCCCCGCTAATATCTCCGGCCGATGACGTCAGCCTTTGGCGCACTGCAAAAGGCTACTTTGCTGAGTCAAAATTTTAAATTAAATTTTGTTAAACGAAATGATTCTATGATTTCTTTTTCATCTCCAATTATTTATTTGTTCTATGCTTCATTTCAGAGTACATTGACACATTAAACTGCATAAATTTCAATAAAAACTGGAAAAACTGAGGTGTTCTAAAACTTTTGACCGGTAGTGTATATACATATTGTCGCATGATTCACACTTGGTTAATACCGGGGAAATCACGGATAGCCAAAGCCAGCTTTAACTCCAAAGGCGTTCAGTTCAAATACGGATTTCACGATATACAGTCACGTGAAAAAGTAAGTACACCCCATGTAAAGTTTTGCCTTTTTCAACATATTTCAACATACAGCTATTTGATCTTTATTTCAACAATATTGATAGATAAAGGTGATATAATATAACAAATATCATGAAACATTTACATTTTGTAGTCCATTGTATAATTTAAATAAACATAATTGCAAATTTCGCATGTGGAAAAAGTAAGTACACCCATACATTTATCACTACTTCAAATACCTAAAATTAGAATCAGGTGCACCAGCTCAGGTGCAAATGATTAGAACATCATTAGAGAGGATCTTGGAGGAACCTGTCTTATTTAAACCTCAGACATTTAGTTTGGTTTGCTCTTTGTTGTTGAAGTGTGCGGCGTCACCATGCCTAGATCAAAAGAGCTCTCTGAGGCCTTCAGAAAGAAGGTTATAGATGCCTACGAGTCTGGGAAGGGATTTAAAAAGATCTCCAAACAATTTGAAATCAATCATTCGACTGTCCGGAAGATCATCTACAAGTGGAGAAGATTCCAAACAACTGCCAACTTGTTCAGGCCAGGCCGCCCCAGCAAGTTCAGCCCGAGAGCAGACCGCAAGATGCTGAAAGAAGTCTCAAAGAACCCCAGAATGTCATCACAGGACCTACAGGTCGCTCTTGCCACTGTTGATGTCAAAGTGCACGAGTCTACCATTAGAAAGAGGCTGCCCAAATTTGATCTACATGGGAGGTGTGCCAGGAGGAAACCTTTGCTGTCCAGAAAGAACATCAGGGCAAGACTAAAGTTTGCCAATGAACACTGAGGCAAAGACCAGCACTTCTGGAACAATGTGCTCTGGACAGATGAGTCAAAGGTAAAGCTATTTGGCCACAGTACCAGAAGACATGTTTGGTGAAAACCAAAGACAGCATTTGACCACAAGAACCTGATAGCAACTGTAAAGCATGGTGGTGGAAATATTGTGGTTTGGGGCACCTTTGCTGCATCAGGGCCTGGGCAGCTCACCATCATAGAATCCACTATGAATTCTTCATTGTACCAGAGGGTGCTGGAGGATAATGTGAGGCCATCTGTCGGAGAGTTGAAGCTCAACCGAAGGTGGACCTTGCAACATAACAATGACCCTAAACATACCAGTAAATCCATCAAGGAATGGCTGAAAAGAAAGAAATGGAGGGTTCTGGAATAGCCAAGTCAAAGCCCGGATCTAAATCCCATCAAGATGTTGTGGGGGGATTTGAAACGAGCTGTGCATGCAAGAAACCCCTCAAACATCGCACAGCTGAAAGAATTCTGCATGGAGGAGTGGGCAAAAATTTCTCCCAGTTTCTCCCAAAATTTCTTGTCAGAGACTGGTAGACAGTTATAAGAAATGCCTACTTGAGGTTGTTTCTGCCAAAGGGGGCAATACCACCTATTAGAGCCAAGGGTGTACTTACTTTTTCCACATGCGAAATTTGCATTTATGTTTATTTAAATTATCCAATGGACTACAAAATGTAAATGTTTCATGATATTTGTTATGTTATATCACCTTCATCTATCAATATTGTTGAAATGAAGATCAAATAGCTGTATGCTGAAATATGTTGAAAAAGTCAAAACTTTACATGGGGTGTATTTACTTTTTCACGTGACTGCATGTGCGTGAGGAAGAAAGAAGAAGAGCAGGAAGCTTTTACGTGACGGCCCCGCGCGGCAGCCCCGAGCAGTCTTCAACCCTGCAAAGTAACTCAAACGACAATGGCTTTTATGTACAAAAATAAACAAGGCTTTATTGCCACGGAGGCCGATAATACAAAATAAAACGTGCCGGTTAAATAACTATGATTCCTATATGGAGCGCTCCCACACCAGATGTCCAAAACAGACAAGGGAGGATATATGAAAATAAAAGGGTCGAGTGTATGTGTGTGTGTGTGTGTGTGTGTGTGTGTGTGTGTGTGTGTGTGTGTGTGTGTGTGTGTGTGTGTGTGTGTGTGTGTGTGTGTGTGTGTGTGTGTGTGTCTCAATTCGGCTGAGGTGTGTCAGGGATCGTCGGGTTCCAAGCGTGCAGTCCTGACGCAGCTCCGGGTGGCGGGAAAACCGCCCAACCTTGGCGCTAAAACAGGCTTCGCTGTACGGTCCATCTCACGCCACAGCACTTGTACGCAGGCACCAGGAGCAAGAGGTCGAGGGCAGATGTGGGCGAGAGGGGTAAGAGGTCGAGGGCAAAGGTGGCGAAAGGAGCAAGAGGTCGAGGGAGAGGAATCACAAGGCACTCGTAGAGGGAAGAGGTCCGGGCATGAAGCAATCCAAAACGAGAAGGAAAATGTCGGTCTCTGTTCACCTTTTATCAAACCCTCGTTACGTCATCTCTCTCTCTCTCTCTCTCTCTCTCTCTCTCTCTCTCTCTCTCTGTGCCAATCCCTGCCGGTCAACATCACAGGCTCAATTATCCACCAATGGCCACGTCACTTCTCTCTCATGCCATCGGTCGGTGGCCAATCAGTTTGTCGCTTCCTCCTACCAATCAGCGTGTCGCTCTTTGCTCTGCCCCTGGCCAATCACCAGTCCTTCCTTACTCTGCCAATCGGCAGCCTTCGTCCTGCCTCGTGTCTTCCTTCCACCAATCAGTGGCCAGCTTCTTGCCCCTACCTTGACCAATCACAAGTCCTTCTGAGCGTGGCTCTCGGCCTGCCTGAGCGATGAGTGTTGCTTTGCCATTTGGTGATGTAGCTGGATGCAGTTCCATCAGCACTGCCATGAACTGGCTTCCTGTGAGTTTTGTTGTGGGGGTTGTGGGGGGTGGGGAATTTAATGAGTATGTATGTGTGTAGCTATTGGGCCTTTCCTGCTCTACGTGTCTCGTGCGTTGCCATACAGGACAAAGGATAGATCACCAGGTCTCACACACAGGGGAATTAGCATAATCCCCACTCTATTTAACACAAGGCCATCCTCATATGACCACAAAGATACACTTACGCTAACAAACCACTTAAACAAAATTATTACATGTGGGGTTCCCTATCACGACAATCGGAGCATGATACCGACACAGATCTACCTGATCTATATATCACTCTACCCCAAAATTCATAACAATATATATATATATACACACACACACACACACACACACACACACACACACACACACACACACACACACACACACACACACACACACACATACACACACACACACACACACACACACACACACACACACACGCACACACGCACACACACGCTGTGCAGGGGACTGGCTAAACATTAGGCTCAAACAAAAAGCACGGGTGATCAAATAATGAACGGAAACTGTATTTATGATTTCACATACACTAACAAACGGTAATTTTGTACAGGGTAAGTAATACAGGGTAAGTATTACATGAATACCATCCAGTTTGTCCAAGTTTTCCCCTTCAACTCCACTGTTGGTGTCCCCACCCCCTTCTCTACTGTTGTTTATCCCACCACCCCCTTCTCTACTGTTGTTTTTCCCACAACCCCTTTCTCTGCTGTTGTTTTTCCCACCACCCCCACCCCCTTCTCTGCTGTTGTTTTTCCCACCACCCCCACCCCCTTCTCTGCTGTTGTTTTTCCCACCACCCACCCCCTTCTCTACTGTTGTTTTTCCCACCACCCCTTTCTCTGCTGTTGTTTTTCCCACCACCCCCCTTCTATGCTGTTGTTTTTCCCACCACCTCCATTCTCTACTGTTGATTTCCCCACCACCCCCTTTTCTACTGTTGTTTTTCCCACCACCCCCTTTTCTACTGTTGTTTTTCCCACCACCCCCTTCTGCACTGTTGTTTCTCCCACCACCCCCCTTCTCTACTGTTGTTTTTCCCACCACCCCCTTCTGTACTGTTGTTTCTCCCACCACCCATTCTCTATTGTTGTTTTTCCCACTACCCCCTTCTCCACTGTTGTTTTTCCCACTACCCCCTTCTCTACTGTTGTTTTCCCCACCACCCCCTTCTCTACTGTTGTTTCTCCCCCCCCCCCTTCTCTATTGTTGTTTTTACCACTACCCCCTTCTCTACTGTTGTTTTTCCCACTACCCCCCTTCTCTACTGTTGCTTTTCCCACCACCCCCCTCTCTACTGTTGTTTTCCCCACACCCCCTTCTGTACTGTTGTTTATTCCCTCCACCCTTCTCTACAGTTGTTTTCCCCACCACCCCCGTCTCTACTATTGTTTTTCCCACGACCCACGACCCCATTCTCTACTGTTTTTTTTCCACCACCCCCTTCTGTACTGTTGTTTCTCCAACCACCCCCTTCTCTACTGTTGTTTTTCCCACCACTCCCCTTCTGTACTGGTGTTTCTCCCACCCCCTTCTCTACTGTTGTTTTTCACACCACCCCCATCTCTACTGTTGTTTTTCCCACTACCCCCCTTCCCTATTGTTGTTTTTCCCACCACCCCTTCTGTACTGTTGTTTCTCCCCCCCCCCTTCTCCACTGTTGTTTTTCCCACCACCCCTCTTCTCGACTGTTGTTTTTCCCACCACCCCTCTTCTCGACTGTTGTTTTTCCCACCACCCCCTTCTCTGCTGTTGTTTTTCTCACCGCCCTTCTCTGCTGTTGTTTTTCCCACCACATTATCTGCTGTTGTTTTTCCCACCCCTCCTCTGCTGTTGTTTTTCCCACCACCCCTTCTCTGCTGTTGTTTTTCCCACCACCCCCTTCTCTGCTGTTGTTTTTCCCACCACACCCCCACCCCCTTCTCTGCTGTTGTTTTCCCCACCACTCCCACCCCCTTCTCTGCTGCTGTTTTTCCACCACCCCCACCCCCTTCTCTGCTGTTGTTTTTCCCCACCACCCCCACCCCCTTCTCTGCTGTTGTTTTTCCCACCACACCCCACCCCCTTCTCTGCTGTTGTTTTCCCCACCACTCCCACCCCCTTCTCTGCTGCTGTTTTTCCCACCACCCCCACCCCCCTTCTCTGCTGTTGTTTTTCCCACCACCCCACCCCCTTCTCTGCTGTTGTTTTTCCCACCACCCCCACCCCCTTCTCTGCTGTTGTTTTTCCCACCACCACCCCACCCCCTTCTCTGCTGTTGTTTTTCCCACCACCCCCTACCCCCTTCTCTGCTGCTGTCCCACCACTCCCCACCCCCTTCTCTGCTGCTGTTTTTCCCACCACCCCCACCCCCTTCTCTGCTGTTGTTTTTCCCCCCACCCCCACCCCCTTCTCTGCTGTTGTTTTTCCCACCACCCCCACCCCCTTCTCTGCTGTTGTTTTTCCCACCACCCCCACCCCCTTCTCTGCTGTTGTTTTTCCCACCACCCCCACCCCCTTCTCTGCTGTTGTTTTTCCCACCACCCCCACCCCCTTCTCTGCTGTTGTTTTCCCCACCACCCCCACCCCCTTCTCTGCTGTTGTTTTTCCCACCACCCCCAGCCCCTTCTCTGCTGTTGTTTTTCCCACCACTCCCACCCCCTTCTCTGCTGTTGTTTTTCCCACCACCCCCACCCCCTTATCTGCTGTTGTTTTTCCCACCACCCCCACCCCCTTCTCTGCTGTTGTTTTTCCCACCACCCCACCCCTTCTCTGCTGTTGTTTTTCCCCACCACCCCCACCCCCTTCTCTGCTGTTGTTTTTCCCACCACCCCCACCCCCTTCTCTGCTGTTGTTTTTCCCACCACCCCCACCCCCTTCTCTGCTGTTGTTTTTCCCACCACCCCACCCCCCTTCTCTGCTGTTGTTTTTCCCACCACCCCCCACCCCCTTCTCTGCTGTTGTTTTTCCCACCACCCCCACCCCCTTATCTGCTGTTGTTTTGCCCACCACCCCCACCCCCTTCTCTGCTGTTGTTTTTCCACCACCCCCACCCCCTTCTCTGCTGTTGTTTTTCCCCACCCACCCCCACCCCCTTCTCTGCTGTTGTTTTTCCCACCACCCCCCACCCCCTTCTCTGCTGTTGTTTTTCCCACCACCCCCACCCCTTCTCTGCTGTTGTTTTTCCCACCACCCCCACCCCTTCTCTGCTGTTGTTTTTCCCACCACCCCCACCCCTTCTCTGCTGTTGTTTTTCCCACCACCCCCACCCCTTCTCTGCTGTTGTTTTTCCCACCACCCCCACCCCTTCTCTGCTGTTGTTTTTCCCACCACCCCCACCCCTTCTCTGCTGTTGTTTTTCCCACCACCCCCACCCCTTCTCTGCTGTTGTTTTTCCCACCACCCCACCCCTTCTCTGCTGTTGTTTTTCCCACCACCCCCACCCCCTTCTCGGCTGTTGTTTTTCCCACCACCCCACCCCTTCTCTGCTGTTGTTTTTCCCACCACCCCCACCCCCTTCTCTGCTGTTGTTTTTCCCACCACCCCCACCCCCTTCTCTGCTGTTGTTTTTCCCACCACCCCCACCCCCTTCTCTGCTGTTGTTTTTCCCACCACCCCCACCCCCTTCTCTGCTGTTGTTTTTCCCATCACCCCCACCCCCTTCTCTGCTGTTGTTTTTCCCACCACCCCCACCCCCTTCTCTGCTGTTGTTTTTCCCACCACGCCCCACCCCCTTCTCTGCTGTTGTTTTTCCCACCACGCCCACCCCCTTCTCTGCTGTTGTTTTTCCCACCACCCCACCCCCTTCTCTGCTGTTGTTTTTCCCACCACCCCACCCCCTTCTCTGCTGTTGTTTTTCCCACCACCCCCACCCCCTTCTCTGCTGTTGTTTTTCCCACCACCCCCACCCCCTTCTCTGCTGTTGTTTTTCCCACCACCCCCACCCCCTTCTCTGTTGTTGTTTTTCCCACCACCCCCACCCCCTTCTCTGCTGTTGTTTTTCCCTCCACCCCCACCCCCTTCTCTGCTGTTGTTTTTCCCTCCACCCCCACCCCCTTCTCTGCTGTTGTTTTTCCCACCACCCCCACCCCCTTCTCTGCTGTTGTTTTTCCCACCACCCCCCACCCCCTTCTCTGCTGTTGTTTTTCCCACCACCCCCACCCCCTTCTCTGCTGTTGTTTTTCCCACCACCCCCACCCCCTTCTCTGCTGTTGTTTTTCCCACCACCCCCACCCCCTTCTCTGCTGTTGTTTTTCCCACCACCCCACCCCCTTCTCTGCTGTTGTTTTTCCCACCACCCCACTCCCTTCTCTGCTGCTGTTTTTCCCACCACCCCCCACCTCCCTTCTCTGCTGCTGTTTTTCCCACCACCCCCCACCTCCCTTCTCTGCTGCTGTTTTTCCCACCACCCCCCACCTCCCTTCTCTGCTGCTGTTTTTCCCACCACTCCCCACCCCCTTCTCTGCTGCTGTTTTTCCCACCACTCCCCACCCCCTTCTCTGCTGCTGTTTTTCCCACCACTCCCCACCCCCTTCTCTGCTGCTGTTTTTCCCACCACTCCCCACCCCCTTCTCTGCTGCTGTTTTTCCCACCACTCCCCACCCCCTTCTCTGCTGCTGTTTTTCCCACCACTCCCCACCCCCTTCTCTGCTGCTGTTTTTCCCACCACTCACCACCCCCTTCTCTGCTGCTGTTTTTCCCACCACTCCCCACCCCCTTCTCTGCTGCTGTTTTTCCCACCACTCCCCACCCCCTTCTCTGCTGCTGTTTTTCCCACCACTCCCCACCCCCTTCTCTGCTGCTGTTTTTCCCACCACTCCCCACCCCCTTCTCTGCTGCTGTTTTTCCCACCACTCCCCACCCCCTTCTCTGCTGCTGTTTTTCCCACCACTCCCCACCCCCTTCTCTGCTGCTGTTTTTCCCACCACTCCCCACCCCACTTCTCTGCTGCTGTTTTTCCCACCACTCCCCACCCCCTTCTCTGCTGCTGTTTTTCCCACCACTCCCCACCCCCTTCTCTGCTGCTGTTTTTCCCACCACTCTCCACCCCCTTCTCTGCTGCTGTTTTTCCCACCACTCCCCACCCCCTTCTCTGCTGCTGTTTTTCCCACCACTCCCCACCCCCTTCTCTGCTGCTGTTTTTCCCACCACTCCCCACCCCCTTCTCTGCTGCTGTTTTTCCCACCACTCCCCACCCCCTTCTCTGCTGCTGTTTTTCCCACCACTCCCCACCCCCTTCTCTGCTGCTGTTTTTCCCACCACTCCCCACCCCCTTCTCTGCTGCTGTTTTTCCCACCACTCCCCACCCCCTTCTCTGCTGCTGTTTTTCCCACCACTCCCCACCCCCTTCTCTGCTGGTGTTTTTCCCACCACTCCCCACCCCCTTCTCTGCTGGTGTTTTTCCCACCACTCCCCACCCCCTTTCTCTGCTGTTGTTTTTCCCACCACTCCCCACCCCTTTCTCTGCTGTTGTTTTTCCCACCACTCCCCACCCCTTTCTCTGCTGTTGTTTTTCCCACCACTCCCCACCCCTTTCTCTGCTGTTGTTTTTCCCACCACTCCCCACCCCTTTCTCTGCTGTTGTTTTTCCCACCACTCCCCACCCCTTTCTCTGCTGTTGTTTTTCCCACCACTCCCCACCCCTTTCTCTGCTGTTGTTTTTCCCACCACTCCCCACCCCTTTCTCTGCTGTTGTTTTTCCCACCACTCCCCACCCCTTTCTCTGCTGTTGTTTTTCCCACCACTCCCCACCCCTTTCTCTGCTGTTGTTTTTCCCACCACTCCCCACCCCTTTCTCTGCTGTTGTTTTTCCCACCACTCCCCACCCCTTTCTCTGCTGTTGTTTTTCCCACCACTCCCCACCCCTTTCTCTGCTGTTGTTTTTCCCACCACTCCCCACCCCTTTCTCTGCTGTTGTTTTTCCCACCACTCCCCACCCCTTTCTCTGCTGTTGTTTTTCCCACCACTCCCCACCCCTTTCTCTGCTGTTGTTTTTCCCACCACTCCCCACCCCTTTCTCTGCTGTTGTTTTTCCCACCACTCCCCACCCCTTTCTCTGCTGTTGTTTTTCCCACCACTCCCCACCCCTTTCTCTGCTGTTGTTTTTCCCACCACTCCCCACCCCTTTCTCTGCTGTTGTTTTTCCCACCACTCCCCACCCCTTTCTCTGCTGTTGTTTTTCCCACCACTCCCCACCCCTTTCTCTGCTGTTGTTTTTCCCACCACTCCCCACCCCTTTCTCTGCTGTTGTTTTTCCCACCACTCCCCACCCCTTTCTCTGCTGTTGTTTTTCCCACCACTCCCCACCCCTTTCTCTGCTGTTGTTTTTCCCACCACTCCCCACCCCTTTCTCTGCTGTTGTTTTTCCCACCACTCCCCACCCCTTTCTCTGCTGTTGTTTTTCCCACCACTCCCCACCCCTTTCTCTGCTGTTGTTTTTCCCACCACTCCCCACCCCTTTCTCTGCTGTTGTTTTTCCCACCACTCCCCACCCCTTTCTCTGCTGTTGTTTTTCCCACCACTCCCCACCCCTTTCTCTGCTGTTGTTTTTCCCACCACTCCCCACCCCTTTCTCTGCTGTTGTTTTTCCCACCACTCCCCACCCCTTTCTCTGCTGTTGTTTTTCCCACCACTCCCCACCCCTTTCTCTGCTGTTGTTTTTCCCACCACTCCCCACCCCTTTCTCTGCTGTTGTTTTTCCCACCACTCCCCACCCCTTTCTCTGCTGTTGTTTTTCCCACCACTCCCCACCCCCTTCTCTGCTGTTGTTTTTCCCACCACTCCCCACCCCCTTCTCTGCTGTTGTTTTTCCCACCACTCCCCACCCCCTTCTCTGCTGCTGTTTTTCCCACCACTCCCCACCCCCTTCTCTGCTGCTGTTTTTCCCACCACTCCCCACCCCCTTCTCTGCTGCTGTTTTTCCCACCACTCCTCACCACTCCCCACCCCCTTCTCTGCTGCTGTTTTTCCCACCACTCCCCACCCCCTTCTCTGCTGCTGTTTTTCCCACCACTCCCCACCCCCTTCTCTGCTGCTGTTTTTCCCACCACTCCCCACCCCCTTCTCTGCTGCTGTTTTTCCCACCACTCCCCACCCCCTTCTCTGCTGCTGTTTTTCCCACCACTCCCCACCCCCTTCTCTGCTGCTGTTTTTCCCACCACTCCCCACCCCCTTCTCTGCTGCTGTTTTTCCCACCACTCCCCACCCCCTTCTCTGCTGCTGTTTTTCCCACCACTCCTCACCCCCTTCTCTGCTGCTGTTTTTCCCACCACTCCCCACCCCCTTCTCTGCTGCTGTTTTTCCCACCACTCCCCACCCCCTTCTCTGCTGCTGTTTTTCCCACCACTCCCCACCCCCTTCTCTGCTGCTGTTTTTCCCACCACTCCCCACCCCCTTCTCTGCTGCTGTTTTTCCCACCACTCCCCACCCCCTTCTCTGCTGCTGTTTTTCCCACCACTCCCCACCCCCTTCTCTGCTGCTGTTTTTCCCACCACTCCCCACCCCCTTCTCTGCTGCTGTTTTTCCCACCACTCCCCACCCCCTTCTCTGCTGCTGTTTTTCCCACCACTCCCCACCCCCTTCTCTGCTGCTGTTTTTCCCACCACTCCCCACCCCCTTCTCTGCTGCTGTTTTTCCCACCACTCCCCACCGCCTTCTCTGCTGCTGTTTTTCCCATCACTCCCCACCCCCTTCTCTGCTGCTGTTTTTCCCACTACCCCCCACCCCCTTCTCTGCTGCTGTTTTTCCCACTACCCCCCACCCCCTTCTCTGCTGCTGTTTTTCCCACCACCCCCCACCCCCCTTCTCTGCTGTTGTTTTTCCCACAACCCCCACCCCCTTCTCTGCTGCTGTTTTTCCCACCACCCCCCACCCCACAACCCCTTCTCTGCTGTTGTTTGTGTCCGGTTGCGACCTGATCTGTTAAGTGTGCTAGCGCTTCCACAAGCCTTGACTTTGCATACAAAAGAGTTCCCTCCCTCCTCCAACATGATTAATCATAAATATCGTCATTTTTAAAGTTGATTTTAAATTTGCGCTGTGCTTTGACAAGCCGCATTTACGTTCTTCCCATCACTGTGAAGCACCCAAACTCGAAACGGTGTCACCCTCAAGAACGTTTGACGCCAGGAAAGCTGTTAATCGCCGGCGAGGCCGGTGTTGTAAATAAACGCGTACGTATTATGTTGAAAACCAGATTATGCTGGATCCTTTGGCTTGAGAATTCCGAAGCTGTGACGCACCAAATCGCTCAATGGAGGTCGCCATCTTGCGGATGCGGAAGTGTGCATAACAAATTGAAAAAGGTTCAATAGGAGTTTGATTCACCCGTCTTTGTTTGATTCACAATCTTATGCACCTCTAATTTGTAATTAAAATACTTTAAGACCAACCTCGGCCCGCACGGGCCTGGTTATCTTCAACGAAAATCGTCACCAAACACCGGAACCAATGAGATTCGAGCATTTGAAAAAATATTTAAAAAACCAAATCACTCAATGGAGGCCGCCATCGTCCGGATGCGGAAGTTTGCATAAAACAATTGCGAAAAAGTTCAATAGGAGTTTGTTTCACCCGTCTTTGGTTGATTCACCATCTTATGCACCTCTAATTTGTAATTAAAATACTTTAAGACCAACCTCGTTCCCTGGGCCCACACGGGCCCTGGTTGTCTTCAACGAAAATCGTCACAAAACACCGGAACCAATGAGATTCGAGCATTTGATAAAATATTTCAAAAAAGCTTTTTACCACATTTCAGACGCTGAAAACGGCGTCAAATATTCTCAAATTGACAAAGAATTATTTTTTAGAAATCTCGCGGCCGTCGGGGGTAGTTTTTCACGGCCGGAAATATCCGAAGTTGAGACGGAATTCACCGAATTAATCAAGAAGGAAAGTTTATAAATTTTAATCTCATCCAGAATGCAAAAGGTGTCATTTTGAACTCGGTACGGTACCTACTACACCTACCTACTATCAACTACCTAACCTACTGATGCCATAGTGATGGGTAAAATAGTGGCAAGAGGCTTTGGCTTCGCCGGCTCATTGCGGCTTTCCAGTCGGGTACTCGTACACCTTAACATACTGTCCAAAGTTGAGTCCGTTTCTCTGTTTGTCCGCACAGAATAAATATGATTTTCTCTGGAAATTTTCACCACCGGTGCACCTCCACCTGTAGAAGTTGTTTATGATAATTATGACGTAATAGGTCACATGGTTCGACCGCCATCTTGAAAAACTTTGCACCTCTATTATCTCTATATCTCGGAAAGCGCTGAATAGAAAAAAATTGAGACATCGCTCATTGTAAAGAACTCTGCATGTGGAATAACATGTTAATGATGATGTCATAGGTGCCTCCATTATGACGTCATAATTCGACAAGCACAAAACTTTATCCGATCAAGATGAAATTTCTTGAGCATCATCTCGGGATAAATTGGTGGAGAGAAAAAAAAATTACGATGACGTCATATGCCACGTGGTTCGGCTGCCGTATTTGTTTTAACACACCTTAAAAAAAAACACTGAAAACACGTCCTGGCGAGGGTCTGCAGTCTTTGATTGCTTTCTTGTTTAAATTGCATCACCATCAGATGTGGCAATAAACGTGAATTGTTGCTCCGCCGGCTCAATGACAGAGGACGCCGTTTGTATATTTCCCGCCTCAATCCTAACCAAGTTTAGAATCCTGTGCGGGCATGGACAACTTGCTCGTTCTTTAAAATCTACAAACGTGCAAAACCCCTTCGAAGCAACTCCAAAATGCACAGTGGAATTAAGGTGTATGCATAAGCTTGGCATGGCACTCCCCCTTCTGACTCACCATTTATTTATCTTTTTTTAAAACTCCGCATAAAGTACTCTGTAACCCATACTAACACAAGCAATTCGATCGGGGAAGTTGTCACAAGAAGTATCGAGTAAAACTGAAAACGACGACCCAAACAGCATTTGTTCGAGTGGCACGTTGGCACCATTTCCGTAGAGACCGCCATCTTGTTAAGCCATGTCAAGCAAGCCGCTTGCCACTTTCGGAGCAAACCACGTGGTTCGTCATTCAATAATGATACGATCACGGCAGCTCTTTACAGCATTTGTTATTTTGCCAAAATGCCTCATGAGAAGTGTACGAAGTTTCAAGCGAACAAGTTTACACAGATGCGCCTTAAAAAAATTATATGGGGGCCTTTGGGGTGGTATTTTACAACAAAAATACTTATAAATGAATTACGGAGTTTAGCGTCTAAAACGATCGTTTTCTAAAAACAAGGAAACATCAATTTAATACGACCAATAAACAACAACAACAATATGAGAGTGTGGAAGAGGAAGAAGATTCCGCACGCCTGCTCGAAGAGTTGCGGACTGTATCCGGTATGGCTTGGCGCGTGTTGTCAAGAACTTCCCGTCTCGCGCTGGTAGGTGTTTTCGTCTCCCGGGTTGACGTAGATGTTGATTAATGGATTTCATACATGGGAAGTTCGTCACTGGAAATGGCCGTTTGGCCCATCCAAATCGCCTTGCACTCCAACTCCAGCGTTCTGCATCGTGCCGGAGATCATACTCATAGTAGCGTTTTCAAAAGACAATGTACATTAAGGATATGTGTGGATGAATATGAACGCAGAGTGGCTTTGTAGGCTTTGTGGCGGGAAAAATCACATAGATAAATAAATAAATAAATAAATAAGAGACCAGAGGGAAACTATGGAAGCTTCAAGGTCGACAACTACCTCCTCTCCCCACTCATCGTACTAATGGGGACTGGTAGTGGTAGGTACTTCGGTGGTTCATTCTTTTCCAAGACCTTGGACCAGGTTGTAGTATTTCGTGGTAAAACCGTTGAATCAGGATGGTGCTGCATCATGGGGCACGCTGTTCTTTTGTCAGGTTGTCCAACTGTCAATCCCACTTGGGGTGAAGCGTTTCTTGTTTAACATGTCATCTCAACATGGAATCGCATTCCAACTAATACAAACTTAAGGATGTCCTGCAAGGCTTGCAGCAGGTGTTTGCATTATATATGATACCTGTGTCATCGATAATCCAAAATTTTCCTGGCCTAAACCACATTCAAACATGACCATCTTGGACCATAAACACCTTGGTGTAAACTTGGTCCATGTGATCCAGCGATCGTTTCAGTCCATCATAACCCCAACCTCGTGACCTCATCATTTCCACACATCATTGTTCAACCAAAAGGACAAGCGAAGGTCTTTGTGATGACCCTTTGCGGATTTATGGGTTGAGCCACCTCTCGTACGGCGGCAAGAATGCGTAAACCGCAATCTAAGTAAATAACCTTGTATTGCATGGATTATGTGTCCTATCACATCCTATCATTATGTGTCCTCGTATGTGGACTGATGCATCATGGCGATGAAACACATACATGCTGACATGACCCGATGATTACTATCCAGCCCTGCTTGCTGAATTCTCCAGCAGTATCCAAAGGCTGTCTGTTGCACACCTGTCTTATACGTTCCGTCCATGCGTGCATGGGTGTGCTGAATGGTGTCTTATTTTGCACACTTCCTGTCAAGGCTCACATCCCCCAATATTATTTTTTATGATCAGGTCTATTATTTGCGCACTTAAATGATATCTGCCTTAATGCTGGACGATACCTCTTGGACTGCTTTGATAATTCCACCTGATGCCAAAAATCTTCTCATCCCAGCAACAGCCGTGCAAAAGCAGATCGAAGCTCTCTCGATACCTGGAAGGTTCAACTCTCATAATGCAAAGAAGTCCAAATCCTTTAATAATTCCTAACAGTTATTTTTCAGCTCCGAGCATATAAACAAGTAGAGCTACATTCAAAGTACACCGCCCCATGCCAAATAAATAAATAAATAACATATCCTCCAGCGCGCGACATTGCCGGGACGTCTTTGGTGCCTGGCAATGCCGCAGTGCAGCACATGGAAACAGAAATGGGAGGGAACGGTGTACAATAATTGATTGATTGATTAATTGCATAACTAAAATAAATAAATAATAATCATAAAATAATTAATTTCTGAATCAATTGGCTAATAGCACACCTAAACCACCAGGGTTTTATCCAAATCTGCAACTTTCTGAAAAATAATTAAATAATTACGTGATCGGAAAAATAATTAATTAATTAATCAATAAATCAAAAATACCCTTTGTAGCCAAATCACTTGGTCACTGTTGTGTCCGAATATCAGCTTTTTAGCTCAAAAGGCGCCTGAGATGTTGCCCAGATGAGAAAGAAAATAAATAAGTGATTAACAATGAAAATAAATAAATAATAACCGTAAAATAATTAATTTCTTAATCAGTTGGCTAATGGCATACCTGAACCACCACCGTTTCATCCGAATCTGTAACTTTTTGAAAATTAAGTAATTAATTTATTAGTTAAATAATTAATTGATTAATTGATTAATCCATAAATCAAAAATACCCTTTACAGCCAAATCACATGGTCATTGTCATGTCCTAATATCAGCTTCCTAACTCAAAAGGTGCCTGAGATATTGCCCAGATGAGAAAGAAAATAAATAAGCACTGAATTAATCGATAATAATTAAGTAATTAATTAATTGATTAATCAAAAAACATCAAAAAATACCGTTTTTGCCAAAGCACTTGCTCACTATTGTGCCCAAATTTCAGCTTCCGAACTCAAAGGATGGCTGAGATATCACCTGGACAAACAAGAAAACAACAACAACAGGCATTTTAAGGCCATTTTCCCTGCTAGAGTGGGGGTTAGCCTTGCGGTCCCCATGACAATCTCCATTTTGCCCTATTTTCTGCATCTCCCCTTGTTAACCCCCTTGCCCACATTTCTTCTTCCACCATCTTTAGCCAAATCTTTCTCGGTCTTCCCCATCCTCTACTTCCTTCTACATTCATTTCCATCACTCTTCTCAACCAGTCACTTTCATCCTTCCTCAACACATGACCAAACCATCTCAACCTGTTTCTCTTCACGGCATCCATCACAGACTCTATTCCCATCATCTTTCGCAATTCATCATTTGTCTTCCTCTCTCTCAACGATACTCCACACATCCACCGAACCATTCGCATTTCCACCCTTTCCAGCTTCCGTTGCTGCTCTACATTCATTACCCATGTCTCGCTCCCATAAATCATAACACTTCTCACACATGCAGCATACACCTTTCCCTTCAGCTTCAACGACACTCCCCTCCTCGTCAGCACGCCACTCGGTTCCCGAAACTTCTTCCATGCACATCTCACTCTAGCAACCGTTGCCGAGTCTGATCCACCTTCTCCATTCAGCATGTCTCATAAGTAGGAAAATGTTTTCACACCTTCCAGCTTCACACCGTCTCCAAGATCCAACTCAACATTTCCTCCATCTGCAGCTCCCTCTGTGCACACCTTACATTTGAATGTGGCTGCCACACTGGTTAATGACCCTCTCAGACCACTACATTTTTGATGAACCCACTTAGCGCACATTGTACATTGAATGGAGTTCACTCCGACACCCTTCCTGCACACAGCACACGGCCACTTCCCAGTTCTTTCCACCTCACCACATGCTTTACCACTTGCCATCACCTTCGTCTTTCCGATATTCACCTTCAGACAAACAAGAAAACAAACAAACAAGAAAGTAAATCGTGAAAACTGAGTACTCCCTTTCAGCACGCGTCATCGCCGGGTGCCCGGCAATGACGTCATGCAGTGCCTGGAGATGGAAGAGGAAAAGAGCAGAATACAATACAGATGAGATTGGCAAATATAATTATCAAAAACCTTTTAAAACTAGAGTGGCACTCTTCGATGTCGCGACGTCGACCGATATGCTTCCCCCCACATTATTACATCATTATACATACTTGTACCAAGTTTGACTTAAATCCCTTCAGCTCTTCTCAAGTATCACAGTTTTAACTGACATGACCTTTGACCTTTGATTCTGAAATCTAATCGGTTCATCTTTTCCCTGCAATGCTGTGCCACCCTGATGGCATTATGAACCATCTCGGGATCCCGTGGAGGATTTTAGATGTCGAGACACAAGGAAAATTGTAATTTTCCCAAAGCAAATGCACAAATGCATTTTTCTTTATTTCCATTGATAACACAAAGCTGAATTTATAACGTGAAATTGAATTTGGCGTTTTTTGGAAACGGAAAATCATTGGCTCTATGCTCGCTACTCGTAATCTCTTGATCGCATGTCTTTGATGTAAAAGCTGTGTTCGTCGATGGGCCATGTCTGCTTGTTTCTTCCCTCACCGCGCTGTCTGTGTACAAGTATCGTAGTTTATGGCCGTTCCAGTCACGAGGCGTGACATCCGTATGAGCTGAATTTGGGCTGCTCTGTAATCACTCTTCTTCGTGCATTTGACCCGGAAAGTTTGTCATGCTTCCAGTTTATTAAGATATTCTTCTTTTTGTTTACCCCATTAGGCTGTATTCCAACGTGATTTGAAGAAAGCTGAATGCAGAGCTCGCAGCACCACCACAGCCCCTGTGAAAATCAAATTCCTGGACTTCCTGCAGAAGAACTTCAGGGATACACAACCCTTTACAAGATTTGAAAATCTCTTGCAACGCTGGCGCACTAAATCTATGAACTCGTACGTCCCCATGAACCCCACCGTTCCAAACGGATGGATGACGAAAACAAACATTTTAATGTATCGATGCAATGATCGATTTGATTGGCAATTGCCGAGGTTGCACATGGGTGTTGAGGTGTTTGCACATGGGCGGACTTTATTTTAAGAGAAGAGACTGGAAGAATACAAAATTTGTGAAGGATACCCCCAAATGCAGACGAGACAGCCAACTTAATGTTGTTTTATGTCAAACGTATTGACACCAAGATGAGACATACCCCCCCCCCCTCCCCCCCCCCTAACTTCCTACGCCTCCTCCCCCCAAGCCCTCTCCCTCCCACACTTCTCCCTGCTCTCAAATGTTGTGGTTGTGTGCTTCCCCTTCTCCCCATCTTGTCTTCCGCTCCCTCTTTTTGTATATTTTGTTTGTCTGTTTGATTTGTTTGTGAAATAAATGTTAGCTCTTTCACGAGCCTCGATTCAGTATACAAAAAAAAGCCAACAACAAAGATGGCTAACCAACATTCCAAGCTTTGCCTTTGCCCCAAAACGGTTCGTTTAAACATTGCAAACCTCTTTGATTGTCTCCTTTGTGTTGAAGTCTTCTTTATGTTCATGTGTTTCTGTGGTGTTAATTGTCCACGTGGTTCATTCCTTTCCCTCATTCCCCACCTGTACTTTGTTTTTGTTTACCTTTCTTTCTTTGTTTCCTCTTTTCCCTCCCAACAAACCTATTGAAGAAAGAAAATATTTTAAAATTTTATTCTCTTGACATCTTCCTGTCTCTCCCCACCTCGCCTCACATTATGTTACCTCATCGTTCCCCCTCCGTGCTCATTATGTTCTCGCCCTCTCATTCCCTTCATCACGTGCATCTCTCCTCTTCTGTTCTCATGACTTGTGATTGGTGGTGCTGTCTTCTCACATGAACTATGGTGGACCTTTTGTCTATCGGTCCCCTCAATGTCTTCTTCCTTTGACCCTTTCCCACCCTCGCACATTGCTCGCTCCCTTCCTGAGTAGTAAATAGGTCTATCCATTTAATTACCAAGCAGGTACACTGTAGCCTTCTTGAAAGCCTTCAATAACCCGACTTCCCATCCCAGCAGCGACGTTTGTAGCTGCATTGCCGACTTAGGTACCCTGGGGGCAGAAACGGTCTTCACATAAATGAAGGTGCACTGCTTCTTCCTTCGCTTTACACCCCCCAGCCCTGTCTCTTAATCCTACCCTTGCTCCTTATTTCATTACTCACCTCCCTACCACAGACACATGTGCCCAGGAAAACTGTTGGGGAAATTACCAAAGTTCAGAGTGCCCTAACTTTGTCAAAAATGATCGAAACGTCGTGAAGTTCGAACTTGATCTGTAACATATCATGAGGAAACCATGTACCAAGTTTGAAATCATTAGCATCAAGCGTTTAGAAAAAAAGTCCGGAAAACTGTTCTTTGCGTGACGGACTGACAGACGGAGGGAGGGAGTGCAAACCTATAGTCCCCTCCGGTGTACACCGGTAGGGGACTAATAAGATCGTATATGTGTCCCCATTTGAGAGGTGGAGCTCTGCTAATTAGGTAGGGCTTTAGGATAATCCCCAGTGTGTAATTGCTCTCCTGTGATTTCCCCTATGTTTTATTTCATCAAAAAGGGCCGCCATTATCTATCTATAATTCCACTAATCTCTGTGTGTATGTTTGTTTGTATGTTTGTATGTTTGTCTGTGACCGCTGTTTCTCGACAACCACGGGTCCGATATACTTTAAACTTGCCAGGTATATTGCTGGGGACCCGAGGATGTGCCTTTTCAAGGTTTGAAATTAATCGGACAAGTAGTTACCGAGCTATGGCGATTTAGCCGTTCGCCGTTCGCTTTGGCGTTGCGAATGGACCAAACCATTTCATGTAAATAGAGGGGGGGGGTTCTGTGGTCGTTGCGAATGGACCAAACCATTTGATGTAAATAGAGGGGGGGGATTGTCACCGTACTCGCAAGCCGTTCGCTTTGCCTTTGGCTTTGCGAATGGACCAAACCATTCCATGTAAATAGAGGGGGGGGATATAATTTTAGATATATATATAGTACGGGCATGCCCTAGTAACAACAATTACAACAACGGATATTGCACCGTCATGCTGACAGAGACCCGAATATTTGCCGGTCGGCAAGTAAACCCCGCCCAGCCGAATATTCCCGAATGGCGGCTAGACTCCGCCCCTGATGACTCGTAACAGAGCAACCACGCCCTGAGCTTTGTGACTGGTTAAGGAGCAAACGGATGATGTAATCGTAATGGAACATCAGGATTGGTCAGGGAGTGACGTCAGCGAGGGACAAGGGAGGGTGAGTCCCTCCTCCCTCTCCCTCGCTCTCTCTGGTACTGGCAGCGAATCGAGCGGTCGCAGCATTTTTAGCTCTCTGGCGGTCGCATTTTTGGCTCGTGTGGGCTTGTGGAAAAAGACAGCAAGAGCGGTTCGGGGCATTCAGCATCGCAAGGAACAGAATCGGCATGGGTGGTGGACTGGGTCCGCGTTGTGCTTCCCCGGGATGGCAGAGGGACTCGCAGGAGAACCAGCCGCGAGAAGTACCTCACCTTGGGACCTCGAGGAGCGCAACTTTGCGCCAGTTTGTGCGCTTCCCGTGCGGTGGTTTGGAGGCGATGAACGCCAAGCTCCTCGTTGAGACCAGAGCTAAGAGCCGAGTGGCAGAAACATTATTTATTTTTTACTTTCGTTTTCCCCTTGTTTGTATGTGAGTCTGAGTGGAGACCGCTCGATATAGGAATTAGTTTTACCTCACCTTTCATTTTTATCGTATTGCATTTATTTTCATAAAATTCTTTATTTTGGCATTTAATTCTTGTATTGTGAATTTTCCTTGTCGTGTGTGTTTATTTGGTTGTGGGTTCGAGGAATAAAAACCCCGTGGCGGCCGTCCGATCAGATAAGGCTTCGGGCCTTTCCCACACGCGAAAAGATAATCCTGCCAAGTTCGGTGATATGCCTCGGAGTTAAAGCAACGTTCGTTCGGCTATCTGTCAAAGGCTGGTCTTCATCGGCCACTGACTTGACAATATTTTCAGACCAAATTATCAAAATTGCCAACATGTTTAAATCCAACTTTCAACCTGCTTTCCACCTCACCCACTAACATCAAAGACTCATGCCCCAACCTCACAGATCTGTCCTTATAGGTTACTGCGTCGGAATGTTATTGGTCCAAATTCAATTCTTCCTTCCACAGGGTGTCTTAGGCTCGTTGGTCTCCTTTCCTGATTGTTTTGTACTGTTTGACACTTCTCACCTCATCCAATCTGTTAGATCCCCAACCCATATGTCCCCAAACGGTTCCCACTTTCTGCTTGACTTGATTGTGTCCACCTTTCCCTCCAAACTTGGTGTTGGGCTAGCGGCTCGGGTGCCGGCTTAGGATCCTAGGATCCTGGGTTCGAATCCCGATCGATCGCTGAATTAACGCCAGGGGGGTTGACTCAGCCTGTCATCCTTCCGAGGTCGGCTAATTGAGTACCAGTTCACTGGTAATTCCCTGTTTGTCGTTAAAGGCGGCAAAAAGGGTTGGCGTCAGGAAGGGCATCCAGCCGTAAAACATTGCTTCAAAAAGGGGACCAAAAAAACAAACAAACAAAAAAACAAAAAAAACAAACAACAACAACCACGGTTACCGAAAAAGGCCAACCCCCGCTTTGCGGGGAAAAATGGCCTCTAAAGGTGCTGTTTTTTTGTTTTTTTCCCCTCTAAACCTTCTCATTCTTAATCTGCTCCACCTGGCTCCTCAGATCTTGTATTCTCGAAAGTTTGTTTTCCTAGTGGTCTTCAGGGATCCACAAAGGCACCAATGTGTCTGACATTTTATTCGGGCAGATTGGTCTGGCCTACTCCACCTGCTGAGATCCTCCTGATTCCCCTCCTTTCAATGTCTTCCCATTCTGCTGTAGTGTATCCGTTTGTCGTTGTCCCACATTTTTCACTTTGCCTGTTGATCCTTTGCCCTCTGTCGTCCTAATATTCCATGAACATCGATACTTTTGTAACATCAAATAAAAAGTCTCGTGCAATAAAATGATGAAATGGAAAGCTATGCATAAAGTGTACAGTGCACTTTGGCTTGTGACTTGCAATGTGGCAAAACATTTAGTCTCCATATTCCACAATGCAGCGCCTGCAACCACCAGACCTCATACAGGGTCTTTCAACTTGTAAATATGGACGGACAGTGAATTGCTTTGTTTTTCTTTTTTCAGATTCTATTTGGAGGCAAAGATGCGTTACGGACCAGATACTTCATCTGCGTTATTCATCCTCACGTGTGGAGGAGGAGTCAGGTATCTAATCCGTGGCATCTTTTCGTCTTTCACGGATGGGCATACCCTGCCCATCGAGCCTGTGCTGTGTCAGCGTCCCAGTGCTGCATGAACAACATTTATTGTATAACGCAGTCACTGCACATTTCTATCACCAGGTAACAAACTTGGACCTTTCCTTAAAGTTAAAATAGGTTCTTCTTTTCTTTTTCGTTCCTTTTTGTAATACAAGGTCTAAAGCTTGTGACGGAGCCGCCGCTCACACATCTCACAAACACACACATATGGACATACTGATGAGACAAACACAGCCACTGAGCTTGGGGGAAGTGCCGTCACGTCCCGGGATGCTCTGGGCACCAGCGACGACGTCACAACAATGGCACCGCTTTTCTCACTGCACTCAGCGGGGCATTTCCTCCTCCCCGTGGATGTCAACCGATGGGGTTTTGGATCCAGGGTTAACTCCCACGTACCATGTTGATTTGCTTACGACCCTATCATGTTTCGAGGAACTTCTTGAGGAACTCGCACCACTTTCGTCTGTCTTGGGCCCACTGACTGATCGTTCGTCCATGTGGTCTCTTGCTAGGTCTTGGGCCCACTAGATTATTCAACCCTCCTTCGACATACAGGCTTCCATCACGGCTCTTTTTGTGATGTTCATTTCCATGTGTAATATATAACCAAACCATATCCACCTCTTCATTTTAATTTCTTCCTTGATGTTTTTTTTTCCTATTTCCTCTTTCTGCCTTCTTATTGCTCATTTTATTCACAAAATATTTTTGTGACAGTTATGAAGGATTCAAGTTTCTGTGCAATGACTTTGGTTACTTTCCATTGTCGAAAGTTTATTAACTGACTTGTAATTCTATCCTACTTTTAAAAAACTTTTTTTTTTTTTTTTTTAAATATAAGGAAATATCTGTACGTCTCTCTGTTCCTTATATAATTGTAAACGACTTGTTTGACCTCCACTAAATTTAGCATTCCTGCTTGGGGTACCCAGGATCAGCTCCACGTATTATATGACCCGTCCTCCACGAGTGTGGGGAGACGGCTTGCATTGCGCACGTGGAATAGTGCAATTGGTTTAACCACTGATCCCGCCGGAATTTCTGAAATCCGTGATCCAATTCTCTGGGAGGGAGCGGGAACGTTGTTGCTGTTTCGTATGCAGCCTGTGGCTGCTGGTTTGCATCATTTTTCTGGAAGCGCGTTTATGCCGCTGATGCAGTGCCCCAATTACCAGTGAACTGGTACTCAATTTGCCGACCTCGGAAGGATGACAGACTGAGTCAACCCCCCTGACGTTAATTCAGCGATCGACCGGGATTCAAACTCAGGATCCTAGGATCCCAAGCCGACACCCTAACCGCTAAGCCAACACCAGGCTATGGAGCGGGAATGATTAGTTCTTGTAAAGTTGATGTTTTCCATATGTCATTGTATTGTACAAGCTAATTCGTGAGGCTGACACTTTGCAATACCTATGGCAGGGCTCTATAAAATACAACCTTGCTGTTTTGGATGACGCCGTTTGCAGGATATCAGTGGTGAATGATGAGTGTGGGCAGCGGAAAAGCCCTCAGGGCATTGGCTACACATAGAGTGGTCCTTTTGGTCGATGCTGCGAAGCCTTGAATCATCGACACATGAACTGCCACAGCGGTCATACGGTCCCTTTGATGCACGTGAAAGAACCTTCAAGGTGCCAGCAGTGTGCAAATTGTGCAGACAAATTGCAGATTTGAGAAGAGAATTGGATATGTCACCAAACCTAAACCACCACACTCCAAACCCCATGCAGGACTGAGTGTGTGCCAGTACGACCTGGTACTGTGAGAGGAACCAACTCGCAAAACTGGCATCGACCTTTCGACTGCTCAGTCTTGATCATCCTGCGCCAACTGTGCCACAACTCAACTCTCTCTGAATCCCTGTGACTACTCTCAGCCGTTGCGGGCCCATCTCTTAAAGTCTCTCTTGTGTTCCAACCTCGCTCTTCGTTTGAAGCAACCTGCCAATTAGTGAGGTTGACTCTAGCAACGTCTAGTTTGAACCAACCAGAGGAAGCGCACATGCAAATGTTTGTATAACCCATCCCAGGCTGCCAGCACCGGAAGTGGTGAGGAAAAGTCTGGAATAGATGAATAACGGACTCGGAAACAAAATACCACCTGCTGGACATTTAACGTTTACTCTGTGTAGCCTAATATAATATTTACATCCTTCACAGAATTGTTTGACTGTAAAATTGTCTCGCTTGGTAATGAAATAACAATCTGATTTTTTATTTTTTTTCACATACAAATGTTCCTGGGAAATCGGTGTCGAATTGCAAATGCTTTCCTCTCATCCTGTCAATTTGGATAAGGCTGCAACGTGTGTGGCAGGCTGAAGGAACAGACGGAGTGGTTCCGTTCAGATGGGAACCGCATGCACAGCTGGGACTTCCTGAATTACGTCGGTGTTCCTATTGAGGAGGTGGACCTCAGCACGACGGCTGTGAATTTCTCGAGCTTTGAACAGATCGGTATAAATAATTTGTTTTCCGCTGATGGCTTCATATATGTACACACCGAGTACTTTAACTGACGTACAGGTAGAAGAAGAAAATGGAAGCAATTCTTCAACAAGAGTTTAAAAGTTTGAAAACTGGCACTCATTACAAATGAAGTTTTGAGAAAAAGGATGTTCAAAGTTTAGGTTCCCATTTTGAATCGCACTGCACTCCCATGGACCAATGATCGGTAACGCTCTTTACAAAGACAAACACATTATCAATGACCAAGTTTTAAAAGTTTGTAAGATATGCAGAGGTATCTTTTTCATTGATGTCGAAACGACTTCAATGACTCTCATTTTAAAAGGCATAAAACGTAAAAAGTATTATTTCCAACCATTGTCATAAGAACATGATCATGTCTCTATTCTAGGGGAGCTTCAGAATGTAAAGGTGATGTCTCTGCGGGATTGTCCTCATGTGGACGATTGGTGCCTCACACGTCTGCACGCGTACCGGCACTCCCTCGAAGACCTATGCCTAACTGGCTGCTCACTCGTTACGGAAAGAGGACTTCCGGCATTGTGCCACTTGAGGTGAGCACCATCGTTTACTGGTGCGCGTCTGGGTAAAAACCAGCAAAACGAGTTATTAATTTGTATTCACCATGTTAGACAAGTATTGTCTGAACATCAAAGCGGGATGAACTCGCATATCGAGTTGTTTAATTTTTACGCTTTGTCGTCTTCATTGTCAATGGGCATGTCCGGTTGGTTGAGATTGTGCACTCCATGAACGTTATGCAAATGGTTTTGTAGCACCTTCAGAACCCGAAATGCAGCCACGACACACCTTGGGTTCAGCACAGACCTGGCTGAGAATGTGACCGTGTGTCATCACAGCAATTATCTCGCACTCTACATCCGTTGTAGCACTTCCACTTGTGAATGTGTCATGAAGTTAACTAACATTTCTTGCATTGCAAACCGGAAGTTGGTGTACAGATCGAGAAGCAGTTACGACTGCAGGTTTTTCTGGTGTAAAGTTCGCCGGCCTAGCACAAATTCTTAGGAAACTCAGCAATGGTTGGTGGCCCTCAATATCAAACAATAGGTTAGAACCATCTCCCTGGACATATCTCGGACATTTGACACAGACTGGTATCCTGCTTTGCTTGCCAAGGTCTCTGCCTGTGGTATGGAAGACCATCTTCATTCCTGTATTTCTGAATTCCTCCACTCGTGCAGTCAACTTGTTGTTGTCGATGGAGCCCTCTCTTCCTCTCTTCCCCTCTCCCAGTGAAAAGTGGAAATCCCCAAGACAGTGTGTTGGGCCTAGTCCTGTTTCTCGTTCATATTAATTACCTCTCCAATGCTCTGGAAAATCCTCTCTTCCCTTTTGCAGACCCATCCCTCTGCTAGGAAGACAGCAGCTGCCTCTTTCTCTTCTGATCTGAAAATGATTAGACACTGGTCACATAAATGGAACATGTTCTTAAATCCGTGAAACACCACAGTTTCACCCTATCACTCTGAAAGGATCGTGAAATGAACCCACCTATATCCAAGGTCATCCACCTGAAGGGGTTCAGTTAACCATCAGCCATGGCCTCTCCTGGCCCAACCACATCGAAAAGCTGGCCTCAAGCCAGCCACAGTCTGGGCATCCTCTGTCAATCCTAGTCTTTACTTGAAAATTAGAGCTACACATAGTCTGCAAGTCCTTTGTCTATAGCTCAGTGGAGTACTGCCCTCCACTATGGGCTGGAACCCCAGCATGACATATGTCTCTCCTGGATTTTGTGGAATCTAAAGCTCTTAAAAGTATTGAAACCTTCCATGATGAGAAACCTTCCAACCTGGTGTTGGCTTAGCGGTTAGGGTGCCGGCTTGGGATCCTAGGATCCTGGGTTCGAATCCCGGTCGATCGCTGAATTAACGCCAGGGGGGTTGACTCAGCCTGTCATCCTTCCGAGGTCGGCAAATTGAGTACCAGCTTGCTGGGATGAATGATCCTGGTGTGTACCCCGGTTTAGAATAGGTACACCGTATCCCTGCGCATCGTAAGAGGCGACTGAGGGTTGGCGTCAGGAAGGGCATCCGGCCATAAAAACATTGCCTCAAACAGGGAACCATGATTGTCATGGGGCCCGCAAGGCTAACCCCCGCTCTAGCGGGCAAAATGGCCTTTAAAACGATCATTCATTCATTCATTCATGATGAGACCGAAGCACAAGGTAAGTCATTCTCATAGCAGGTAGGTCGTTGGTCTCTGTTTTCTTCCGTCTATTCTCCGATGTTGCCCCCCCTGCTCACCCAGTCCCCCGACCCTATCTACTCCAGGATGCACACGTTTTTCTAGTTAAAATCCCCAAATCCAGGTGGCTGCCTGCACACCTCAACTTTTATTCCTTGCTTTTCCCATCTATGGGTCCACCTTGCAGAGGCAGTTGTGTCTCACTCTTCCCTCCAGGGCTTCAAGTAAGCAGAGGAAGGATGACGCCATTTTGCGTCATCCCTCATCTTCTGCCTATGATCTTTATTTACTCCCATCAACCTTGCTTAGTAGTTTCAGTGTTTCCTCTCTTCTTCCTGTTCCTTCATTCCCTCAATGTTTGCCCCATTGAATAAGTTTGGTTTGATATCGGTATTCTACTGTTTAGTTTAACTTGGCATATGATGGAGGAATTTGCTGTTGTGCTGCATTTCCAGGAAGCTGAGGCGCCTCGACATTACCGGCCTGCCTTTGATTATTAACAAGTCCCTGATCAAAGTCCTAATGGAAGACGCATTACCTGATACAACGGTCATCATTGAAGACTGTGCATGACATCGATCGAGACATTGCTGCAAATAACAATTATTTTAACAACTGTTTAGCGCAGTTAGGACAAAGTTATTACTTTTATTTTTTGTTTTTGTTGCTCTTTTGACGCGAGTGCATCATTGGCTGAATTTGTCGCACATTGCGTGTGATGATGTTTTTGGGTCCGTAACATGGATTATTGCTGGCGGGTAATGTAATATATGAGAATTCATTGCCAATGAACTTTGCATGTTCGTGAGTGAAGGGAGTGGGAGAGGAGAGGGGGACTGAGGGAGCAAGAGAGGAGTTGTAGTTGGAGTCGTGCTGGAACATGGCCCCCCCCAAATCTTATTGCATCACGTTGACGGGAGCCGAAGGAGAACACAGGTTGAAGACCTCGACTGATAATGCGCCCGTCGTTTAACGAGGTTTTGCGTGTGTTTTATTACGCAGACGAAGATTGATTTTATGGCAAAATGTCAAAAAAGCAAACAAATAAAATCAAAGTTTTGAATCATAATTTACTCTGGATTTTTGTGCACAATGAATCTGTAGCATAAAGTACCTGAGATATTTTTTATGCCTGCACAGCCGAAGGCCAGAGGGATTATGTCTTTGGGTTTTCCGGCCGTCTGTTATCGGCTTATTTGCTGCCACGGTAACTTGTGAACCACCGAAGGGATTTCAACCAAACTTGCCATGAGTATGGACTGCAATACAAATATGAACCGATTCTATTTTAAGGTCAAAGTTGTAATGTCACGTGCCCTTGAATTGATCATTGTTGCTACTGCAATAACTTGTGAATCACTGAAGTGATTGTCACACATTGCGTGTTACTCTTTTGTCAATTTTGGGTTCAAAGGTCACGTGCTCTTTGAAAATCATTTTGCAGACCATAACTCGAGTTATAAGCATCTGATGTTTTCTTTTTTCCACTTATTTGTATTTGTCTCTAATGCGTGCTCATGTGACCTTTGATTGAAATCAAACGCATCAGTGGCTTGACATCTAACTTTGGCGGAGGCGTATCCATCAATGGATTTGCATCAAAGTCTACTTTCCAGTTTGATGTCATAGCTCGCTCAATGGGACTTCGAATCGAGTCGATGCAACTCAAGTTCATGTTGCTTTTTCCATGTGAAATGTTTTGTTTAAACCAAGCAACCCCCATCTTCATCTGCACAATATGTTTGTGCTGTTTGTCCCAGATGATCTCTCAGGCAGATTGTCCAAACTCAGGTGAAGCGGCATGAATTTGCTTCCAGGAACACAATAATTACGGTTTAAATTTTAAATAAAAAAATTAAACATTTTTGAAAAGAAAAAAATATAAAAATATATATACGGTATATATTTTAACAACTTCCATTCATTCACGACTGCAGGGGCATATACATATATATTTTAAATAAATAAATAAATAAATTTAAAATTGCAACTCTCGTTTAAATACTGAAACATGTTTTTTAAAGACCATTTGACTTACACATTTCACTTATTTTATATCAACAGAAGGTTAAAAGTGCCTCGTCTAGCGGAAGTGCGTCACTGAACACGCACATACCGCGCATGCGCGGGATGCCATGTTTACGTTCATACATTATTTCGAAAGTCCCGTAAACAACTTGGAAATACAATAGAGGAAAACACTGATCTCGACCATAATATCTAGATAGCTCTTCCGTTTGGCAGCTTGACGCCGCATGTCCACCATTTTACCACTCCCATCCTCCCTCATAACGTACGTGAACTCCACTGGAACACGGTGAGAATTATTCAATGAAAGTTTTTCTTCAATTGCAGGAATCAGTGACGTCTACACAAAATGGATGGAAAGCTCTACACTGATTGGCTGATTAATCAAATAGCATATGCTACCACCATTACCGATCACATTTCTTCCATACCTTTGTATCCGTAACATTGATAGTTTGGTTAAGTGCTGTGGAAAAATGAACGAGTGCAAAAATAAGAAGAACGAACGACAGATTTAACCATCGAACTCGAACGACTGAAGGATTGAAATTAGTTAAACATTCCCAACCAATAGCAATTTAGTTCACTGAAGAATTGTAGCCAATCAGAGCGCTCGTATTAGCGAAGTGTAAAAAAACAGGGTAGGAGCCGGAAGTAGTTTTTGCACAAACGTTAAGTCTCTTCGCTTCTCACCGAGTTCTTCCCAGAATGTTCGCGTTCCTCCAACCTGCGCTGCGGAGAGGCGTTTTGAATGCCGTGCCGCGTACTTCCCGTGCTTTGCATCAGTCGCCGTGGCCGCCAAACAACGAGGTTACTGCCCTGGTAAGTGAAGTCTGTCAAGGTCGCGGCGTTTTGCCTCCATTAGGCCATTGCCATAGGCGAGTCGGAGGGTTCGGGTTGATTTGGTTCCTTTACGATTTTAGATAAACAATCACAATCGATAGTCTGAAAAATCCGTTTTGTTTGAAAATTCCGATTAACCTCTTCGCGTAAGGAGTAAAGAGGAGATTCCAAGGGAATTGTTTTTCCTTTTCCATATTCTATAATAATGCGGCAAACATTGACATGATTTCCATGGACATTCACGATCACTACATCCAGTCTTTGTTTGACCTTCAACTTATCGGTAGGGATGTTTATCATTATTATCATAGTTTATATTGTTTTAAGTTCAAAGTATCATATACAGACTTGGCATTTAATATGGAATTTTTTTTTTTCTTGACTTGGGTTTACTTTCTTAACTCAGTATATCAATCTTGTGTGTTTCTTTTACACTTTGGTGATTTATTTGTTAAAAGAACCATGTCACTGATTGTCTGTCGCAGCAAGAAGTCAACAATAGGATTATATCACAGGTGGCATGGCAAAATGTACGGACAGGTGCATTTGATGATTGGCTTCACAGTCGGGTATACAAGGGTTGTTGCGTTCTGTATTAGTGGAAAACAACTGCTGCACGTCTCCAAAAGTTATTACCGCTTCCTCTGGAGATGGTCCGTCAACTCGACAATGCTTTTTGTCATGGAGTGGTGGCTTTACGAAATTACGGCATGAAACAGCGTGCTATTGCTCGGCACTATGGCATCACTCAAGGTCAGGTGTCAAAGATCCTGAAACGAAATGCTCAGAGGGGTGTCCCTACTCCAATACCGAGGCCAGGACGTCCCCGCAGAACCACAAGGAGGTATGATCGCCAGCTGCACCGGTTAGTCCGCAATGGCCGTACCAAGTCAGCTAATCGGCTTAGGGCTGAGTGGCAGCAACTGACAAATGTGCCTGTATCCAGAAGGCTAGTCAACCAACGACTGGTTCAAGCAAGCTATCGTGCCAGGCGTCCCCTGAGAAAGCCACGCCTGACCAGACAACACCGCCAGCACCGATTGCAGTGGGCCAGAGAGCACCGTCAATGTCAGCCAGGACACTGGAATCATGTGATCTTCAGTGATAAGTCTAAATTTCTGGTCTATCGTCAAGATGGCCGCGGCCGAGTGTGCAGACAAGTGCATGAAGCCGACAACAAAGATTGTATAGTGCCAAGAGTCCAAGTTGGAGGTGGTGGGGTGACCGTTTGGGCTGCTTTTCATGCAGGGGGCAAAACTGACCTGGTTGTTCTGAATGGAAACCTGAACCAGTTCAAGTACAGAGCCATTCTGGAAGAAACATTGCTTCCATTTGCTCGTGTAGCCTTTCGAGGAAACTTTGTCTTCCAAGATGACAATGCACGGCCTCATCGTGCTTGCATGATCCAACCCTTTCTTGCTGACCGTGGTGTAGAGCATATGGAGTGGCCTGCCATGTCCCCGGATATGAATCCGATCGAGAACTTGTGGGCAGAATTAACGCATCAAATCGACCACTAGGACCAGCAGCCGACCTCTGTGCGTGAATTGCAGCAGGCTATTGTCACTGCATGGCAAGCGATTCCTGTCCAAACCTTAGCAAATCTCGTGAACAGCATGCCTCAACGTGTACGTGCTCTCCCGAATGCTCGTGGGGGTTACACGAAGTACTGAACTGTAATTTTACTGTCCGTAATCCCAGTCGTAATTTAACTTTTGTTTTTGTTAAAAAAAATTTTGGCTAATGTGCAAAATAAAGAGATACTTCTGGAAAACGTACAGAAGTTTAACACAGCACTGTCCATGAATTGAGTTCGATATCAGTTTACATCACTTTCCAGGATCAATTTATTTGTTTTGAAATGTCAAATGTGGTTTTTGTTTCTTTTAAAGGTCACATTAACAAAATCTAGAATAATTTCAACATAATTCCAATGAACTTTTGGTTCTAAGACATCTTGAAAAGTACGTTCACCCCCACAAAAAAAATATTCCATATTAAATGCCAAGTCTGTATTATATATTGATAGAATATAATATTGGTACCCGCTCCACCTCCCCCTCCTTACTCGCTCCACCTCCCCCTCCTTACTCGCTCCACCTCCCCTCCTTACTCGCTCCACCTCCCCTCCTTACTCGCTCCACCTCCCCCTCCTTACTCGCTCCACCTCCCCCTCCTTACTAGCTCCACCTCCCCCTCCTTACTCGCTCCACCTCCCCTCCTTACTCGCTCCACCTCCCCCTCCTTACTCGCTCCACATCCCCTCCCAACGTGCTCCACCTCCCCTCCTTACTCGCTCCACATCCCCCCCATTACTCGCTCCACCTCCCCCCCTTACTCGCTCCACCTCCCCCCCTTACTCGCTCCACCTCTCCTCCCTACTCTCTCCACCTCCCCCTCCTTACTCTCTCCACCTCCCCCTCCTTACTCTCTGCCTCCTCCTCCTTACTCGCTCTGCCTGCCCCTCCTTACTCGCTCTGCCTGCCCCTCCTTACTCGCTCCGCCTCCCCTCCTTACTCGCTCCGCCTCCCCTCCTTACTCGCTCCGCCTCCCCTCCTTACTCGCTCCGCCTCCCCTCCTTACTCGCTCCGCCTCCCCTCCTTACTCGCTCCGCCTCCCCTCCTTACTCGCTCCGCCTCCCCCTCCTTACTCGCTCCGCCTCCCCTCCTTGCTCGCTCCGCCTCCCCTCCTTACTCGCTCCGCCTCCCCTCCTTACTCGCTCCGCCTCCCCTCCTTACTCGCTCCGCCTCCCCTCCTTACTCGCTCCGCCTCCCCTCCTTACTCGCTCCGCCTCCCCTCATTACTCGCTCCACATTTTGCCCTCCTTACTCGCCGCACCTCTTCCTTACTCGCCGCACCTCTTCCTTACTCGCCGCACCTCCTTACTCACGGCACCTTCTCCTTACTCGCGGCACCTCCTTACTCGCGGCACCTCCTTACTCGCGGCACCTCCTTACTCGCGGCACCTCCTTACTCGCGGCACCTCCTTACTCGCGGCACCTCCTTACTCGCGGCACCTCCTTACTCGCGGAACCTCCTTACTCGCGGCACCTCCTCCTTACTCGCGGCACCTCCTCCTTACTCGCGGCACCTCCTCCTTACTCGCGGCGCCTCCTCCTCCTTACTCGCGGCGCCACCTCCTCCTTACTCGCGGTGCCACCTCCTCCTTACTCGCGGCACCACCTCCTCCTTACTCGCGGCACCACCTCCTCCTTACTCGCGGCACCACCTCCTCCTTACTCGCGGCACCACCTCCTCCTTACTCGCGGCACCACCTCCTTACTCGCGGCACCACCTCCTCCTTACTCGCGGCACCACCACCTCCTTACTCGCGGCACCACCACCTCCTTACTCGCGGCACCACCTCCTCCTTACTCGCGGCACCACCTCCTCCTTACTCGCGGCACCACCTCCTCCTTACTCGCGGCACCACCACCTCCTTACTCGCGGCACCACCTCCTTACTCGCGGCACCACCTCCTCCTTACTCGCGGCACCTCCCTCATTACTCGCCTCACCTCCCCTCATTACCCGCTCCACCGCCCCGTCCTTACTCGTTCCACCTACCCCTCCTTACTCGCCGCACCTCTTCCTCCTTACTTGCCGCACCTCCCTCTCATTACTCGCCTCACCTCCCCTCATTACCCACTCTGCCTCTCCTCCTCATTACCCGCTCCGCCGTTGCCTCATTACCCGCTCCACCATCCTCCCCCATCCTCTCCTTCCTTACCCACTGGGAGATCGCGTTTGAACTGCCGACCTCGTACTCAGAGCAAACTCTCGAACATTTGCACCACCTAGTCTGGTTTAAATTCGGCTTGCTAATACAGTATTTGTTATATAAACCTAGCGAGTGGATTGATATGATCGATTTGATAATTAAAATGTGTTGAACATTTATGGAATTCTTTATCAATAGCAGCTGCTTGAAGTTTCTAGAGTTTGCTGGAAAGCATGAAACATTTGTTGTTTAAGGTGTAAGCATGTTGTCTCCCAAATGTGGCGTACGCCTTGCTGTAGCTTACGACTCGCTGTTTCCCACGTCCTCCCTATTCTTGTCTTTATCTTCCCTTGATTGTGGCAGGAATCTGCTGTGGCTTTTGGAACTTTCTTTACCGTGCTTTTGGTACCCAGCTGTTGGATCATGAGCCACATCAAAACTTATCGGGGTGATTGAATGAGCATCTGACTTCAGCCGTCCATCATTTACAATCTGGAATTGTTTCTGTCAAGATCTTTGAAGTGCTTTTCAAGAGACTGACAACATGGGCGATGTATTCTTCTTTCTCTCCACCTCATCCCCCTTGTCCTTTTTTTCTGGAAAGTCTTCCCTTATGAATGTTGTGTTTGTGTTGATATAACGTTCTAGATTGCTCATGGAATAAAGTTGATACAATGGCTTCTGGTGTTTTGTGGTGTGCTAAAAAAATCCTGGCACTCCTGCCTCTCCAGTTTCTGAGCGTTTATCATCATTATGCTTTTTTTTTTTTTTTTTTCTTTTTTGTATACTTAATCGAGGCTCGTGAAAGAGCTAACATTTATTTCACAAACAAATCAACCAGACAAACAAAATATATAAAAAGAGGGAGCGGAAGACAAGATGGGGAGAGAAGGGGAAGCACACAAACATAACATTTGAGAGCAGGGAGATGTGTGGGAGGGAGAGGGCTTGGGGGGAGGAGGCGTGGGAAGGGGGGGGGGGTGGGGAGAAGTATAAAACACAAAGACACCAAGGACTTCCAGGACAGAAGTTAGTATTTCAAAAAAGTGGATTTGGGGTGAAATTAGCGGGGGTAGAAAAGATCAAGGTTTTGGATGGGGGAAGATAAGAGATGGTGGTGAACAGCTGTTTTAAAGACCTGGAGGGTGGAGTGGGATTGAAGAGAGTGAGGGAGTTTGTTCCAGAGGTGGGAGAAAAGAGGAGTGAAGGTGAGATGGAGTCTTGATTTTGGCAGTTTAACCATAAGAGGGTTGCAGGCAGATCTTGTGTGACCTGTAGGAATATTTGGGGGACAGAGCCCAGAGAGAGCTGGGGGGGCAAGGCCAGAGAGGAGTCGGTAGAAGACGGGAAGACCACCAACCTGCCTGTGGTGAGTACGTGAAAGGCCTTTGGAGTTAGCTTAATCGCGGGAGATTCCAATGATTCTAAACGCTTTGGTTTCAACAGCGTGAAGACGAGCTAGGTGTGAGGCAGGGGCACCAGCCCAGAGGGGAGAGCAGTATTCCATAGAGCTGCGGATGAAAGCCTTGTATGTGGTGAGGAGCCGAGGTGTGCCAAGGAAGGACTTCGCACGACGGAGGATGCCCAGTCGGCGACTGGCTTTGGAGGCCAGATTTGAAATGTGGTTTTCCCAGGAAAGATCATGGCAGATAGTGAGACCCAAAAGCTTGAGTGACAGAACTTCTTGGAGAGGATTATTCAGAAAGTGGATGGGAGGGTTGTCCAGTCGGTCTTTTCGGAGAGACATCGTAAGAGTGTGAGATTTGTCAGGATTTTTTTTTTTTTTTTTTTTTTTTTTTTTTTTTGTATACAATATCGAGGCTCGTGAAAGAGCGAACATTAATCACATGAACACACAGAAAGACAAACCGACACATAAAACATATAACATAGGGAGCGGTAGACAAGATGGGGAGAGAGGGGGAAGGACACAAACACAACATTTGAGAGCAGGGACCGAGAGACATGGAGACATCGAGAGATCTGAGAGAGGGCGAGGGCTTTGGGGGGGGGGGGGCGTGGGAAGGGGGCAGTGGGAGAGGTATAAAACATATGGACACTGCCAGGACTTCCAGGAAAGAAGTTGGAATTTCAAACAAGGTGGATCTGGGGTGAATTAGCGGGGGTAGAAAAGATCAAGGTTTTGGATGGGGGAAGATAAGAGATGGTGGTGAACAGCTGTTTTAAAGACCTGGAGAGAGGAGTGGGATTGAAGGGAGTGAGGGAGTTTGTTCCAGAGGCGGGAGAAAAGAGGAATGAAAGAGTGAAGGTGAGCGGAGAGCCGAGATTTCGGCAGTTTAACCATCAGAGGGTTGCTGGCAGATCTTGTGCGACCTGTAGGAATATTTGGGGGACAGAGCACAGAGAGAGCTGGGGGTGCAAGGCCGGAGAGGAGTCGGTAGAAGACAGAAAGACCACCTACCTGCCTGCGGTGAGTGAGTGAAAGGCCCTCAGAGATAGCTTCATCGCGGGAGATTCCAATAATTCTGAAAGCTTTGGTTTCAACAGCGTGAAGCCGAGCTAGGTGTGAGGCAGGAGCACCGGCCCATAGGGGAGAACAGTATTCCATTGAGCTGCGGATGAAAGCCTTGTATGTGGTGAGGAGCTCAGGTGTGCCGAGGAAGGACTTCGCACGACGGAGGATGCCCAGTCGGCGACTGGCTTTGGAGGCCAGCTTGGAAATGTGGTTTTCCCAAGAAAGATCATGGCAGATAGTGAGACCCAAAATCTTGAGCGACAGAACTTCTTGGAGAGGATTGTTGAGAAAGTAGATGGGAGGGTTGTCCAGTCGATCTTTTCGGAGAGACATAGTAAGAGTGTGAGATTTGTCAGGATTGAAAGACATGTTCCACTTGTTTGACCAGTCTGTGATTTTGTCCAGGTCTTCAGAGAGTGAGGAGGCAGCAGACTGCCGATCTGAGGGAAGAGGAATGGAGCGGCAGAGAGTGGAGTCATCAGCAAAGAGATAGAGAGGATTTTCGAGAGAGTCAGAGAGATCATTGATGAAGACCAGAAAAAGCACGGGGCCCAGAACACTGCCTTGGGGAACTCCAGCCTGAACAGGAAGAGGAGATGAGAGAAACCCATTCAGGGCCACACGTTGACGACGACTAGAGAGGAAGTCCGCCAGCCATGCGTGGAGATTTCCATGGATACCAAAGGAGGAGAGTTTGGTGAGCAGAGCGGGGTGCCAGACCGTGTCGAAGGCACGTGATATGTCGAGGGAGACAGCTCTAATTTCCTGTTTGGCATTGAGGACCTCCATCCATTGTTGAGACAGCAGAAGCAGCATGTCCAGAGTAGAGTGACCTGGTCCGCCAGCCATGCGTGGAGTCATTTAAAGACATGTTCCACTTGTTTGCCCAGTCTGTGATTTTGTCCAGGTCTGCAGAGAGTGAGGAGGCTGCAGACTGCCGATCTGAGGGATGAGGAATTGAGCGGCAGAGAGTAGAGTCATCAGCAAAGAGATAGAGAGGATTTTCAAGAGAGTCAGAGAGATCATTGATGAAGACCAGAAAAAGCACAGGGCCCAGAATACTGCCTTGGGGAACTCCAGCCTGAACAGGAAGAGGAGATGAGAGAAACCCATTCAGGGCCACACGTTGACTACGACTCGAGAGGAAGTCCGCCAGCCATGCGTGGAGATTTCCATGGATACCAAAGGAGGAGAGTTTGGTGAGCAGAGCGGGGTGCCAGACCGTATCGAAGGCACGTGATATGTCAAGGGAGACAGCTCTAATTTCCTGTTTGGCATTGAGGACCTCCATACGCTCTTTTGCAATGTTGGGATTTGTGGTCAACGTGGTGTCATCTGAATGTCAGTTTGAATTGGATTCCTGGATGAACACATCCAAGGTTGAAATAAACACCAATGTCTTCCTATGATTTCTCCTGTTTATTTGGAGATGGTGTACTGTGGTTTTCATTTTCAAGCACGGCTGTAAATTTGCATGATCGTTCACATGATAATGCAAGACAGTGATGTTAGAAGATGACCGAGCGCAAAGGATAGGGAAAAGGGCACAGAGATGTGCAAAGCAGGTTTTTGGGACACACACGCTGATGCCGTCCAGCCTTACAACGACTGGTCCAGTTACATGATTCTCTGCTCTCTTCTATGTTCCAGTTATTGAGCCTCGAATTTGGGGAAAAAAACAAAAAACATGCACTTGGAAAGGCCTGTTGAGAGAAAGGGATTCTCAACAACATTGATATTCATTTTTATTTAGATAAATGCATCAGATATTATTCTGGTTTCTGTCAATCATTCCTGTTCCCAGTCACCAGTCCCAATAAATTCCATTCCCCAGTCCCACTAATTTATGATCCATATCTCGAACAAACTATGGCATTTCAAGCACATCCACCCCTTGTTCCTCTTCTGATTGCCTGTTGCTGATTGAAAAAAAAAACCCTTCCCATGCCGATGCTAAGGATCCTGCACAATTTGTTGAACGAATCAAGAATGAATAACATTCCCAAAAATTCATCACAGCACGAAGTACGATTTGCTAAGAAGCTTCCACCACATACTCTTCTTCCTCATATTCCAGAAAGTCTGTGGGATGAGGGAGATGTTTGTCAAATTTAAGAAGAATATATATTTACAGTCATGGCCTAAAATATTGGCACCCTTACAATTTTTTTCAAATAATGCACCATTTCTTCCAGAAAATTGTTGAAATTAAAAAAATATTTTGGTATGCACATATGTATTTATTTTGTTTGCAGTGGAACAAAACAAAAAAGCAGAAAAAAATACTAAATCTTCGCTTATTCCACAAAGAAATCCTAAAAGGACCCGGACAATATTATTGGCACCTTTTTAGCCATGGTCCCATAGAGCCTGCGTTGGTATACAATGGGCTACGATGGCTCAAACCTAGGATGGCCCACGATCACTCTGAACAAGTCGGCCTGAACTGATGATGATGAAGTGATGGCTGATGGCTGGGGTTTATATACCCCCAAAGTAGCTACGAGGACGCAGGATGATCCTGCGTCCTCGCAGGATTGTCGTACGATATCGTACTTGTCGTACGATGGTCTACGATTGTAGGATCGTGGACCATCGTAGACCATCTTTTGAACATTTCAAAAGATGATTTTCCAACCTACGATGGCCACAAAATCCTACGTTGACGCAGGATGGGCTCCACGATGCTCCACGATCCTACCATCGTCGACCATCGTATACCAACGCAGGCTTTATGGGACCATGGCTTTAGAAGTTGTTAGAAATAATTAGATTTCACTCCTTCAACCAATTTGAATAGAGAAAAGGGTCATTCTGCGGTTTTGTGTCACTGTGTACCGCAATGAGCATGGAGAAAAGAAAGAAAACCAGAGAATTGTCTGAGGAAGTCAGACACAAGACTGTAGCCAAGCATGGACAATCTCAAGGCTGCAAGTCCATCTCCAGAGACCTTGATGTTCCTGTGTCTACCGTACGCAATGTTATCAGGAAGTTTAAGGCCCATGGCACTGTAGCCAACCGTCCTGGACGTGGCCGCAAGAGAAAACTTCATGCCCTCTAAGATGAAGGAGCCACGGAGCACAGCCGTGGCTCCTTCATATTGGAGGGCCCTCCTCAAACTTAACCTTTATTCACCTTTTTACTTCTATTCATCATTTAACAGCCAACTGTCATGCTGGAAGTACATCCAAGGTAGCGATATTTCCTGGAAATACTGTAGCGGTTACCGGAAGCATACACAATCACCTTGCACCGGCCGATGACGCAAACGGCGAGTGGTTACTTGTCCGGACGTGTCCAGACTTGCCTTTCC
This sequence comes from Myxine glutinosa, assembly GCF_964187855.1. NCBI lineage: Eukaryota > Metazoa > Chordata > Myxini > Myxiniformes > Myxinidae > Myxine > Myxine glutinosa. The sequence goes on from NC_136269.1 coordinate 132,085,101, forward strand.
CGGGCGAACACTTGACTTGCATACCACGCCCCGTTGAGAGGCGTGGCTTACCTTTTTGCATACCACGCCCCGCCTGAGAGGTGTAGCTTTTGTGTGTTGAACTTGACTTATAAATTGCCGCCCGTTCGTTCAGCTGATTCAGTGCTTTTGAGTTGAGCTAGAAATAAATAGCTCAGTGAAACTTTGTTCCTGGTGTCGTCCATTTTGTCCGGCTTTATCTTGAGAGCATAGCTCCACAATTGGTGACCCCTTTTCAAGAACACGGCGATGGAGTCATCTGTAGCTTTGAAGCTCCCTGGCTTTTGGGAATCGCACGCAGCCGTCTGGTTCGCCCAAGCGGATTCTCAATTCGCCCTGCGGAACATTACAGAGGATATGACGCGCTACCACCATGTGGTCTCCGCGCTCAACGCCTCCACTGCCGCCCGGGTCCTGAGCTTCCTAAAGAACCCGCCGAACGCCGACAAATACGGCGTGCTCAAAGGCCTACTCCTCGGTGCGTTTGGACTCACGGAGACCGAACGCGCGTGACAACTGCTCGACCTCCCGGAGCTGGGTGAGGCCCGTCCATCCGAACGCATGGACCACATGCTTGCTCTACTAGGCGACCACAGCCCAGATTTCCTCTTCCGCGAGCTGTTCCTCCGGCAGCTACCCGGGCAGGTACGATTAGCTTTGGCTAATTCGCCCATCACGGACCCTCGCGCCCTGGCCAAGGAGGCCGATAAATTTTTCTCGGCCAGGCGACACTTCGGAGCGGCCGCCTGGAACCCTGGGCCGACCGAGGCAACGCCCACGCCACCACCGGCACCACCGCCGGCCGAGTTAGTGCCACTGGCGGCGGTGGCCGCCGCGACGCCCCGTCGACCGAACCCGACGCGACCGCCGGAGCCTCCACCAGAGCGGACCATGTGCTGCTACCATGCCAGGTTCGGGCAGAAGGCCAGAACGTGCCGCCCACCGTGCACTTTCGGCAGGTCGGGAAACGACCAGGCCAGCACTCGCTGCCTGCCATGAGCATTGGCCATTCAGGCAGCCTTCTGTTTATTATGGACACAGCGTCCGGGCGGCGTTTTTTGTGTGACACCGGCACTCAGCTGAGCGTGATACCCGCCTCGGTGCAGGACAAACAGGCTGCGCTTTGCGGCCCCCGCCTTAGTCACCGCAAACGGCTCCTCCATCCGCACCTTCGGTTCGCGCAGCGTCGCATTCTGCTTCGGGGGCCAGCGCTTCAGGTGGGACTTCATCACGGCGAACGTACCCATGGCCTAGCTGGGTGCAGATTTTCTTTGCGCCCATGGGCTTTTGGTTGACGTCAAACGGCGTCGGCTCATCAACATGGAGCGGAGACCTTCAGCTCGCTCGCTTGCTCATTGAGCGGCTACGCACCAACCAAGCTAGCCTGCGCTCTCCCGGCCCCGGACGATTTCACCCGCCTACTCGCCGAGTTTCCCACCCTCACGCAGCCGACATTTTTGGCCATCGCCGTCAAACACGGCGTCGAACACCACATCCCGACCACAGGTCCATCGGTCTACGCCAGTGCTCGTCGCCTCGACCCAGCCAAACTCGCCGTGGCAAAGGCGGAATTCGACGCGCTGGAGCGATTGGGCATTGTGCGGCGCACGAATAGCGCGTGGGCCTCGCCCCTGCACATCGTGCCCAAACCGGATGGCGACCATGCGGCGATTACCGCCGCCTCAACGACGCCACCACCCCCGACCGGTACCCGATAGCACATATACAGGACCTTTCCGCCCGTTTGGCGGGGCGGGTGATCTTTTCCAAGGTCGACCTCATTCGGGGCTACCACCAGGTACCCGTCCGGCCGGCCGACGTGCCGAAGACGGCGGTAATTACACCTTTTGGCCTCTTCGAGTTCCTTCGCATGCCGTTCGGCCTTAAGAACGCGGCCCAGGCCTTCCAACGGCTGATGCACAGCGTGCTGCGCGACCTCACCTTCCTTTTCATCTACTTGGACGACATTCTCGTCGCCAGCACTTCCCGGGCGGAGCACCTCATCCACCTGCACACGCTTTTTGAGCGCCTCGGCCAGCACGGCCTCATCATCAACCCGGTGAAATGCCAGTTTGGCGTAACTGCCGTCGACTTCCTGGGGCACCGCATCACGAAGCGCGGGGCTGTTCCGCTGCCGACCAAGGTGGAGGCAGTCACAAGTTTCCCGCGCCCCCGCTCCATCAAGGCCCTACAGGAATTTTTGGGAATGGTAAATTTCTACCACCGGTTCGTGCCTCGCGCCGCCCAACTCATGCGCTCCCTGTATGAAGCCCTCCGGGGCAAGCCGGCCAAGCACGACGTCGCCTGGTCCAAAAAGATGGACGAGGCATTCACGGGCGCTAAGCTGGCCCTCGCCAACGCAACCATGCTGGCGCACCCGGCGCTCGACGCACCCATCGCCCTCACCACGGACGCTTCCGATTACGCGGTGGGCGCCGTGCATGAACAGTGGGTGAACAGGGCTTGGCAACCGCTGGCCTTCTTCAGCCGACAGCTTCGCCCTAACGAGCGCAAGTATCGCGCTTTCGACCGCGAGCTCCTCGGCCTTTACCTGGCCGTTCGCCACTTCCGCCATCTTGCGCCACTTCCGCAAGGACAACGCTGTAGCCGATTGCCTCTCCCGGTCCGGCGCGAACGCCATCCACCTGGGTGTGGACTTCGACCGCATGGTGGCCGACCAGACCGCCGACCCCACGGTGAAAGCCCTCCGGACAGCCGACACAGGCCTGCGGTTGGCCGACGTCCCCTTCGAGGACACAGGCACAGTTCTCCTGTGCGACATTTCCCTGGGCCAACCTCGCCCCATCGTGCCCACCGGATGGCAGCGGCACATTTTTGACGCCCTCCCCGGCCTTTCCCACCCGGGCCGGAAAGCATCGCAGAAGCTCGTGGCAGTGAAATTCGTCTGGCACGGGCTCTGTAAAGACGTCCGCGACTGGGCCAATGCCTGTGTCGCCTGCCAGCGTGCGAAGGTCCACCGGCACACCCAGGCCCCGTTGGCACCATTCGACGTGCCCGCGCGGCGCTTCGACCATGTCAATGTGGACCTAGTGGGACCCCTTCCCTCCTCGCGGGGCTTCACCCACCTCCTCACGATGGTGGACAGGACCACCAGGTGGCCGGAGGCCGTCCCGCTGGCATCAACAACATCCGCCGACATGGCGCAGGCCTTCATTGGCACCTGGATTGCCCGTTTCGGTGCCCCCTCGGACATCTCCTCCGACAGAGGCCCGCAATTCACCTCCGAGCTTTGGGGCGCGGTCGCCCAGGCCCTGTGGGTCAAGCTTCACCACACCACGGCCTACCACCCCCAAGCCAACGGCTTGTGCGAGCGGTTCCACCGCTCGATGAAGGCCACTCTCAGGGCCAGCCTCCAGGACGACGGTTGGGCCGACAGGCTCCCGTGGGTCCTATTGGGCCTCCGAACGGCCTCTAAAGAGGACCTCCAGGCTTCCACCACCAAGCTGATCTACGGCCAGCCACTGCGCGTGCCGGGCGAGTTCATCCCTGACGCCACCGGCCCCTGGTCCGCGGCTCGCCAACGCTCGGTCCTCCAAGAGGCCGCCAGGAGATTTGCCCCCGTGCCCACGTCCCATCACGGCTGCCCCCAACCCCACATCCCCCCAGCACTTCGCGCTGCGGAGTACGTTTTTATCCGCAACGACGCACACCGGGGACCGCTCCGGCCACCGTACGATGGACCTTTCCGGGTGCTGAAGAGGGACAACAAGTCGTTCATCGTGGACATCGGCGGCAAACCAGCCCACATCTCCGTGGACCGCCCCAAACCAGCCCATTTGGACCTCGACCAACCTCCACGGTTGGCCCTTCCTCCACGGCAGGGCCGTCCCCCGTCAACCAAGCCCCCCGCCCGACCATCCGCCGCCACACCACCTACCACCCCGACAGGAATCACCAGGGGTCGTTTCGGCCGGGTCATCAAGACCCCCCTCAAACTGACTCTCCCGGTGCAAGTTAATTCTGGGGGGGCGCATGTAGCGGTTACCGGAAGCATACACAATCACCTTGCACCGGCCGATGACGCAACCGGCGAGCGGTTACTTGTCCGGACTCGCCCGGACGTGTCAAGACTTGCCTTTCCTGGGCGAACACTTGATTTGCATACCACGCCCCGTTGAGAGGCGTGGCTTACCTTTTTGCATACCATGCCCGGCCTGAGAGGCGTAGCTTTTGTGTGTTGAACTTGACTTATAAATTGCTGCCCGTTCGATCGGCTGATTCAGTGCTTTTGAGTTGAGCTAGAAATAAATAGCTCAGTGAAACTTCGTTCCTGGTGTCGTCCATTTTGTCCGGCTTTATCGTGAGAGCATAGCTCCACAATACCTTTATTTCAGCCATATTTGCGTACGTGATAATTGGATGGCCTCTGAGCATGAAATGTGTTCGGTAACTGTTTTGTGGAAGGGGGTAAGGGAGATCCATAGCTAGACCATTGTAAGTGTAGTATGGTCTGTGTGTTTTGAGTAGCTTTTAACAGGGACCTGATAGGTTGTTGTTTGTTACATTTGACTCTGAGGAGGCAGCGTATGTAATTTGTAGACAGAGTAGACCTTATTATATGTGGGTGTGGTAGGTCACCCGGACGTGTCCAGACTTACCTTTCCCGGGCGAACACTTGACTTGCATACCACACCCCGTTGAGAGGCGTGGCTTATCTTTTTGCATACCACGCCCGGCCTGAGAGGCGTAGCTTTTGTGTGTTGAACTTGACTTATAAATTGCCGCCCGTTCGATCGGCTGATTCAGTGCTTTTGAGTTGAGCTAGAAATAAATAGCTCAGTGAAACTTCGTTCCTTTCCTTCGAGACTTCGAGAACTACTCGTCTGTCTGACCATCACAATCTGTCTGGCCAGTGTGTGTCAGCCATGGTGGCGTAATGTGCCGTGGAGACGGACATGCCATCCTGTCTCCTGACATTATTTTAATAGGTGACCGTATCAGGGTACTTCATCCAGGGGGAGGAGAAGGAGAGAGAATCACGCGTGAAGGGAGAGATGTTTACAACCAACGTTTACAACAAACTTTTACAACAACCTCTCACAACCAACTTTTAAAAGTTGATAATTGGATGGCCTCTGAGCCATTCAGCCTTATTGATCCCATCTCGTCTTCAGTTGTCTTACCCTTCCTCCCGTCCATGGTACACTGAATCTTGTGGTGAGGCAGTTGCCCTGAAACAACTTGCCTTTTCCTCTTGGAAGGCAAATCCAACCGAAGGCAATTTCAGTTCCTTCCACCAAGCTCGGAACAAGTGTTTGTCTACCCTCTGGAGTGCCAGAAAGCACTATCTCTCCACACTCAAGAATGAACTCTCAAACCTGTCTCCTTCCTCCAAATCCTGGTGGCGTCTGGTCAAATCCGTTTCTGGTGTTTGTTCCCCCTCCATCCCCTCCCTTACCTCAATGGCTACACAGTTGACACCGCACCTGACAAAGCCGAATGCCTCAACTCTGTGTTTGCCTCAAAATCTTGTGTTCCAAACCCATCGCTCTCTGTTCCCACCTTACCCAGTCGAACCCAACTGCTCCTGGACTCTGTGTCCTTCTCTCCTGACAAGGTGGAGAAGTTTTTGTCAAACCTCGACTGATTCTGCAAATGGACCAGACGGCATCAGCCCACGGGTCCTAAAATCCTGCTCTGCCGCTCTATCTCACCCTCTCTCTGTTCTTTTCACCCTCTCTTTTGCTCAAGGTCATCTGCCATCAGCTTGAAAATCAGCAAACATTACCGCTTTACACAAAAAAGGTGCAAAAACAGATCCTTGCAACTACAGACCAATCAGCCTGCTCCCAATTATCAGCAAAGTCAGGGAATCCATCATTGCTTCGGATATCAAATCCTTCCTCTTCTCCAAATGCTTGATCTCTGATCATCAATTTGGTTTCAGACCAGGTCACTCTACGTTGGACATGTTGCTTCTGCTGTCTCAACAATAGATGGAGGTCCTCAATGCCAAACAGGAAATCAGAGCTGTCTCCCTTGACATATCACGTGCCTTCGATACGGTCTGGCACCCCGCTCTGCTCACCAAACTCTCCTCCTTTGGTATCCATGGAAATCTCCACGCATGGCTGGCGGACTTCCTCTCTGGTCGTAGGCAACGTGTGGCCCTGAATGGGTTTCTCTCATTCCCCTTTCTGTTCTGGCTGGAGTTCACCAAGGCAGTGTTCTGGGCCCTGTGCTTTTTCTGGTATTCATCAATGATCTCTCCGACTGGAAAATCCTCTCTATCTCTTTGCTGATGACTCCACTCTCTGCCGCTCCATTCCTCATCCCTCAGATCGTCAGTCTGCAGCCTCCTCACTCTCTGCAGACCTGGACAAAATCACAGACTGGTCAAACAAGTGGAACATGTCTTTCAATCCTGACAAATCTCACACTCTTACAATGTCTCTCCGAAAAGACCGACTGGAAAACCCTCCCATCTACTTTCTCAACAATCCTCTCCAAGAAGTTCTGTCACTCAAGCTTTTGGGTCTCACTATCTGCCATGATCTTTCTTGGGAAAACCACATTTCAAATCTGGCCTCCAAAGCCAGTCGCCGACTGGGCATCCTCCGTCGTGTGAAGTCCTTCCTTGGCACACCTGAGCTCCTCACCACATACAAGGCTTTCATCCACAGCTCAATGGAATACTGTTCTCCCCTATGGGCCGGTGCTCCTGCCTTACACCTAGCTCGGCTTTACGCTGTTGAAAGCTTTCAAAATCATTGGAATCTCCTGCGATGAAGCTAACTCCGAGGGCCTTTCACTCACCTTCACTCTTTCATTCCCCATTTCTCCCACCTCTGGAACAAACTCCCCCACTCCCTTCAATCCCACTCCTCCCTCCAGGTTTTTAAAACAGCTGTTCACCATCATCTCTTATCTTATCTTCCCCCATACAAAACCTTGATCTTTTCTACCCCCGCTAATTCACCCCAGATCCACTTTTTTGAAATTCCAACTTCTTTCCTGGAAGTGCTTGCAGTGTCCATGTGTTTTATACCTCTCCCACCTCCCCCTAAGCCCTCTCCCTCCCTCAGATCTCTCGATCTACCTGCTCTCAAATGTTGTGTTTGTGTCCTCCCCCTTCTCTCCCCATCTTGTCTACCGCTCCCCTTATTTTGTGTTTTATGTGTCAGTTTGACTTTTTGTGCGATTAATGTTAGCTCTTTCACGAGCCTCGATCTTGTATACAAACAAAAAAAAAAAATACGACAATGGCTTTTACAACAAACGTTTGCAACCAACGTTTGCAACCAACGTTTCCAACAAACTTTCACAACAAACTTTTACAACAAACTTTTACAACAAACTTTTACAACAAACTTTTACAACAAACTTTTACAACAAACTTTTACAACAAACTTTTACAACAAACTTTTACAACAACCTTTTGCAACAACCTTTTACAACAACCTTTTACAACAACCGTTTAAAACCAACATTTACAACCAACATTTACAACAACCTTTTACAACAACCGTTTAAAACCAACATTTACAACCAACATTTACAACAAGCTTTTACGATGACCAACTTTTACAACAACCTTTTACAACAAACTTTTACAACAAACTTTTACAACCAATATTTACAACCAACCTTTACAACAAGCTTTTACAACAAACTTTTACAACCAATGTTTACAACCAACATTTACAACCAACATTTACAACCAACATTTACAACAAACTTTTACAACCAACATTTACAACAAACTTTTACAACCAACATTTACAACCAACATTTACAACCAACATTTACAACAAACTTTTACAACAAACTTTTACAACAAAGTTTTAGAACCAACATTTACGGCAAACTTTTACAACAAAGTTACACAACAAACTTTTACAACAAACTTTTACATCAAACTTTATAACAAATTCTTACAACAAACTCTTACAACCACTTTTACAACAAACTGTTACACAATCATGTTTTGGTTTTTTTCAATCACACCTTTTTTCAACCGTTTAAAACAAACTTTTACAATTGTTTATGTCTTCCAGCTGTAATGTGTATATTTTGTCAATAAACAAGTATTTATTTATTTCATATATAGAACTTGAGCTTTCATCACGAATTATTATTGTTTTATTGTGTAATTATTTCCTAGTTTGTTGTCATGAAATCCTGGAGAGGCAGTTTTTAACTATGAATGGATGAATGTCTCACAGAAGGCAGCACCTTCGTCATCCCAAAATCAGAAGAAACCCAACTACCTCACAAGTATCATCCAATAACATGTCTACCAACAACATACAAACTTCTGACAGGATTTATCACAGAAATGATGTACCACCACCATCCAGATGTAATCAGTATTTCAATAAATTTGGCTTTTATTTGAAATTAGGAGAACAAAAATTGTCAATATAGAGGATGAGTGTGGGGGTGTTTACAGATGCAGTGCCCCAGGGCCTTAAGGTATCTAAATTCGACCCTACTGCACCCGTCCTAAAACGGGTGGGAGTTTTCATAAAGTTTGTCAAAACCATTTTTTTTGGACATTCTGGGCTCCCACCTGTGCGTACATGGGTATCTCTCTAGTATTTAATATAACACAAATGATCAAAAAATCTTCCTAGATACAAACTTATCAAGCTATAAAGTACCGACCAATCTGTGGAGGATTTCACATCCAAAAACATTCGTGGAAACTCTTGAACTGCATTGATGAGCTACAAAACTGACAGATCCAAAAGAGTCCTTTTGTAATTGTTCTTCCTCGTTCTTCTGTTCAGACAGCTTTGCTAAAAACTGTTTTAAAGTCAGTGGGAAGGTCCATGATTACTTGAAAAGATTCCACAAAGTAGGCATAGCTGCATACCTATGCATAGGGCAATGAATAGCCAAGAGGGGTGGGTGGGACAACACCTGCCAATCAGCCGGGTGGGGATGGGCCCAGCGGGTGACACAATTGGTCGAGCGCCAATCCCACATTTATGGTGATGAACGGTCGAATATGAACGAGTACAGTCCTCCAACAGAAAGCCATTTTAAACTCTGACTACTTTTCAGTTTTCACATCCTTTGTGTTCCTCTATTCATGTTGAAACGGCAGTTGTAATGGCAAGATAATTCATCATGCAATCAAAAGTAATAACATTTAAAAAAACAATGTACCAATTGTGTGCCACAAAGTATGTAAACAAGGTGGGGAGGGTCGCCATAAATTAAATAAAACCAACCTGACATCTTTCTTTGTATAATGGTTGTGCCTGCAAATGAAACTATACGTCTCTCTCAGTTTGGGATCACAATCACAAGACTAGCTCAATCCAGTGTGTGTGTGTGTGTGTGTGTGTGTGTGTGTGTGTGTGTGTGTGTGTGTGTGTGTGTGTGTGTGTGTGTGTGTGTGTGTCATTGGTTGTTATGTCTATGTGCGAGTTTCAGAAGGTGGAACACAACCCTCCCAGGTCTCAAAGAATCCACCTCCATTTCAACAAGGGATCACAACTCATAGATCAATCCGTGAAGTTTTCTTGTTCTCAAAGTTTTGTTCCAAGGGGTCTTTTTGGGATCGTCAATGAGCTGCGGATTGTTGTGTGTGTTAACTGTTTGACATCTCATTGATCAAATTCATGCATGGAAACAATGAATATACATCATCATTGGAACTAGATGCAGGGATGGACCATGGACAGCGAACAACCATTATTCAAAGATCGATGAAGCGATGGTTTCACATGATAATTTATTGTGACCATCCCTACATTGTTTACATTTTTAATATTTTCTTTTTACTTGTATATATCCTCCTCATTGAACAAATTGTCTGTTCCACAGTTCTGAAAATTTCAATTTTCTACACTGATTTACTTGAGCAAAACAACTTGATTGTGTGATTTGTGATGTAGGTATACGGCGAGCTATAGGTGTAGCAGTGTTATTCCGATATTCACGCTGCTCCGTTATCGGATACAATTCTGATAAGTCTTATATAAACGATGTTCCACAATGACTTTTAGTTGGTGGTGAGGAATCGAAGGAAATTGCATATTGGAGGTGGTACAGGCAAGTGTTGGATGAACCCCAGGCGTCTTGGCCCAATGATTCTCCGGATGGCAATTCGGCAGATGTGAGTGAGTGGCCGTGGATTTTCTGCAATTAACCACAAAGTGAAAGTTCAGCACGATGCACCATTTTCATTTATAACTTTTGTAATACATGATGATTCAATATCCAAACACAAAGCTTATATATATATATATATATATATATATATATATATATATATATATATATATATATATATATATATATATATATATAAATATATATATATATATATATATATATATATATATACATATATATATATATATACATATATATATATATATACATATATATATATATATATATATACATATATATATATATATATATACATATATATATATATATATACATATATATATATATATATACATATATATATATATATATATATATATATATATATATATATATATATATATATATATATATATACATTAAGTAATGGCTTGCGGTTGGGATTCAAATCAAATGAATCCATTTTTAGTTCTCCAACCTTTAATGAGCAAATAAACAACTGCTCGACGTACTGCTCGACAAATAAACAAGCGTGCATCCACTGACCTTTCTCAAGAGTGATGCACTTACATCGCCACTCTTGAGAAAGGTCGATAAACGTGGATGCACGTTTATCCGTGTTGCTGATCGAAACGTCGAGCAGTTATTTATTTGCTCATTAAAGGTTGGAGAACTAAAAATGGATTCATTTGAGATATATATATATATACGTCATTAGGCACTGATATCATCATGACATCATCATGTTGATGACATCATCATCAACATATCTTATTACCCATGGGGAATACAAACAAACAGACAGACAGACAGACAAACAAACAGACTCAGATGCAATATCCTCTCCTCAGGCGGGGGTAATTAGTGCTCCAACCTATGACCGAACGCTGTGACGTCACCGCCACGACACACGGGTTTGTCTGCGGCTTCCGGAAGCGCATCTTGCAGTGCTAATTATAAGGATGTAATATCAGATATGTGTGAGGACCAAAAGGTGCTACTGGCTTCTGCGCCCATATCTACCATGCATATTATCCTTATCCCTCAATAAACCTCTTTTAGAGCGTCCGAGTTTCGGTGCTTATTCCAGAACCGAAGGGATTAGGGAATCCACGACACTGTCACCAGTGAACTGGTCGGAAACTGCATTTTGCCATGCAGTGCATCCTGCTGGATCGAATGAGCTATTTGATTATCCTGTGTCAGAGTGGTGGGGGCACTGCATCGCCTGCACTTACAAGTCAATGTACACCCATTCCTTCATACCTGCAGTCTCTCTGATCGTGGTCCCATCTGGAAAGCAGTCCAATATCTCCCGGACACGAGCACACAGCCGGACACTGCCCACATAGTCCAGCAATGCAGACACAACTGGGCCCGCAAAGTAAGCCACCTCGTCGGCCAGAAAGTCACAAAACTAACATTTTAGGGAGAGAAGGGCGAGGGGGAGGGGTAGGGGCGGGGGTAGGGGGAAGGCAACCCATAATGATTAAGTTTCTAATTTCTCTTTATGGAAAAACTTGTTTATATAATTGCATTTTAAGGAATTTTCAGTAAAGATTCAATCCTTTTAACTGAACTAATTTGAGCTTCTGAGTGGAAAATTGTTCCGATTTAAAATGACATGTTGTACTGTGACGTAATGAATAACCTGCATGGCCCGAGGAAAGCCAGGCCATTCTCTCAGCTCGTCTGAAGGCCAATGGTGCTTCTTCTTCTCAGGCAGAGCAGGGTGAGGAGAGGCTCCATAGAAGCACCAAAAGCAGGACTCAGCATCAGCACCCCAATTTAACAACAATCTCATCATTTTGATGCTCCTGCCAAGGAAGGGAGGAATCGTAAATCATGATGGTATTTTGAAAGGATGTCTAATATATATATATATATTGTTGTGGTTTTGAGGAGTCCCAAAGAGATCCTCACAAAGTTAAGGCAGTTATTTCATAGTTGTCCTATTTAGTTTAACTGTCTGAAGTCCGTGTTGATAGATCTGTGTTGCGATTGTGTAGTTAGAAATCGCATATGGGTCATTTTTCTCATTCTATATTCTTTTCTACCAGGCAGCATCTGATTTACAGCATCACAAGGACATTTTCCTCACACACGAACACATTTTAATCACCGCACCCGAATCCGTGTCATGAATGCCTGAGACAAAATATTGTGCTAAAGCGCGGCGTTACGCGCGCTGCTTGCGAGCAAGGAGGAAGCGGCCAAGCGGTAACTTACAAGCGTCTTTATTTCAGAAGCTCACTGTAACACTGGCCCGCTCCGGGCTGCGCGCCCGGTGTATATCATGAGGCCACGCCTACCCCTCGGGCGTGGCCACCGCCCACTTGGTGCGCGGAATGATGTCACCACGCCAGTGGGCTTTTGTGTCCACCACACGCGCCCCCCCAGAATTCCCGTGCACCTGGAGGGCCAGTTTGCGGGGCAGACGAATGACCCAGCCGAAGCGCCCCCTGGCGATCGGCGGCGTCCGGGGTGCAGGGATGCCAGGTGGGGTGCCCCTGGCTGCCCCTGGGATGGGTGCAGGACCGGGGGGCGGCGTGGCGGCGGGGCTGGGTGGTGCCGGGGGTCCGCCCGCAGGGGGGCGGCCCCGACGTGGGGGTCGGGCCACTGGCGGTGGATGGTCCACGTCGAGGTGGGCCGGCTTGAGGCGGTCTACCGAAACGCAGTCAGGAGTACCGCCGATGTCCAGGGTGAAGTGCTTCGCCCCGGTCTCCAGCACGCGGAAAGGCCCGTTGTACGGGGGCCGCAGTGGTGTCCGGTGGGCATCGTGGCGGACGAAGAGATACTCCGCCGTGCGAAGCTCCGGGGCGACGTGCGTCGGTGGGTGCCGTGGCATGCCGTTGGCACCGGGGCGAACCTCTGGGCGGTGTCTTGCAGAGCGGAGCGCTGCTGTGCCGCGGACCATGGTGCCGTGGAGTCGGGGAGGAACTCGCCCGGCACCCGCAGCGGTTGCCCGAAGACCAACTCCGCCGCGGATGCACGCAGGTCCTCCTTGGGCGCCGTCCGGAGGCCCAGCAGGACCCAGGGGAGCCTGTCGACCCAGCCGCCGTCGCGGAGGGTGGCCCGGAGCGCGGCCTTCAATGAGCGGTGAAATCGCTCACACAGGCCGTTAGCCTGGGGGTGGTAGGCCGTGGTTCAGTGCAGCCGGACCCCGAGCCCCTGCGCGACCGCCCCCCAGAGCTCCGAGGTGAACTGGGGGCCGCGGTCGGACGAGATGTCTGAGGGGGCGCCGAACCGGGCGACCCAGGTGGCGATGAAAGCCTGCGCGACATCGGCCGCCGTTGTCGACGCCAAGGGCACGGCCTCCGGCCACCGGGTGGTGCGGTCCACCATGGTGAGGACGTAGGTGAAACCCCGCGAGGGGGGCAGAGGTCCCACCAGGTCCATGTGGACGTGGTCAAACCAGCGTTCTGGCACCGTGACCGGGGCCAACGGGGCCTGGGTGTGCCGGTGCACCTTGGCGCGCTGGCACGCGAGGCACGTCCTGGCCCAGCCGCAGACGGCCTTCCGGAGGCCATGCCAGACGAACTTGTCGGTGATCAGCCTTTGGGAGGCCCTCGCACCCGGGTGGGACAGGCCGTGGATGGCGTCAAACACCTGGCGCTGCCAGCCCGCGGGCACGATGGGGCGAGGACGCCCGAGGGAGACGTCGCACAAGAGGGCCGCGCCCGCGCCGTCGAACGGCACCTCGGTGATGCGGAGGCCCGTGACGGCGGTCCGCAAGGCCTGGACGTCGGGGTCAGTGGCCTGGTCCGCTGCCATCCGGGCATAGTCGATGCCGAGGTGGACTGCGTGGGCGACGGCCCGGGAAAGGCAATCCGCCACCGGGTTGTCCTTCCCCGCGACGTGCTGGATGTCCGTCGTGTACTCGGACACGGCCGAGAGGTGACGCTGCTGCCGGGCCGACCACGGCTCGGTGACCTTGCCCATCGCGAAGATCAGCGGCTTGTGGTCGACGAAGGCAGTGAACGCACGGCCCTCGAGCAGATGGCGGAAGTGCCTGACCGCCAAGTGAAGCCCGAGCAACTCGCGGTCGAAGGTACTGTAACGGCGTTCGGGCGGGCGAAGCTGCCGGCTAAAGAACGCCAGTGGTTGCCAAGCTCCACGCACCCATTGCTCGTGCACCGTGCCCACCGCATAGTCCGAGGCATCGGTGGTGAGGGCGATCGGTGCATCGGGCGCCGGGTGCGCGAGCATGTTGGCGTTAGCCAAGGCGAGCTTCGCGCCCGTGAACGCCGTGTCCATCTGCTCAGTCCAGGTAACGTCGCCTTTGCCCGGCTTACCTCGGAGAGCTTCGTGCAGGGGGTGCAGGAGCTGGGCGATACGGGGCAGGAACCGATGGTAAAAGTTCACCATGCCCAGGAACTCCTGCACCCCTCTGATCGTGCGGGGGCGCGGAAACCCCTTCACCGCCTCCACCTTGGCCGGCAGGGGGACGGCTCCGTGCCTGGTGACACGGTGCCCCAGAAAATCGATTATGGCGGCGCCGAACCGGCACTTTGCGGGGTTCACAATCAGGCCATGCTGGCCCAGGCGTTCGAAGAGCGTGCGGAGGTGGCGTAGGTGCTCTTCGCGGGACGCGCTGGCGACGAGGATATCGTCCAGGTAGACGTAGACAAAATCCAAGTCGCGCAGGACGCTGTCCATCAGTCGCTGGAACGCCTGAGCCGCATTCTTCAGACCGAAGGGCATGCGCAGGAACTCGAAGAGTCCGAATGGCGTGATGACCGCCGTCTTCGGGACGTCCTCCGGCCTGACGGGGACCTGATGGTAGCCGCGTATGAGGTCCACCTTCGAGAAGAAGGACATGCCCGCCAAACGGGCGGAAAAGTCCTGAATGTGGGGGACGGGGTAGCGGTCGGGAGTCGTGGCGTCATTGAGACGGCGATAGTCCCCGCACGGTCGCCATCCCCCGCCGGGCTTCGGCACGATGTGCAGCGGCGACGCCCAAGCGCTCTCTGAGCGCCGAACGATGCCGAGTCGCTCCAGGGTAGCGAACGCCGCTTTTGCCACCGCCAGCTTCGTCGGCTTGAGGCGGCGTGCCCGGGCGTAGACCGGTGGCCCGACGGTGGGGATGTGATGGGCCACCCCGTGCCTGACGGCCCCCGCCGAGAAGGTGGGCCGCGTGAGGGCCGGGAAGCCGGCGAGGAGGCGGGTGAATGCGTCCGCTGCCGGAAGCGTACAGACCAACGTGGCCGGAACCGAACCGTTCGGCAAGTCGCTTGGCAAGCCACTCGTTGAGCTGCTCAGTGGGCTGGGCAACGCACAAGCGAGCGAGCTGAACGTCTCGGCCTGGACAAGACGTCTGCGCTTGACGTCGACCAGGAGCCCATTAGTGCACAGGAAGTCCGCGCCAAGCAGTGCCATGGGCACGTCGGCGATGACGAACGTCCATCGGAAAACCTGCCCTCCGAACCGCAGAGAGAGGCAGCGTTTTCCGTACGTACAGATGGGCGTCCCGTTCGCGGCAAGCAGCACGGGGCCCCCACCCGCGGCGTGCTTGTCTGACGTGCCGGCGGGAACGACACTCACCTGCGCTCCCGTGTCGCACAGGTAACGGCGCCCGGAGAAGGTGTCCGTTATGAACAGCAGGCTGCTCGAACGGCCGGCGCTCATCGCCACTATTGAGCGCCGGCCCGGGCGTTTCCCGACCTGTTGAAGGAGCATGGCGGATGACACTGCCGAGCTTCATGGCCGAACTTGGCGTGGAACCAGCACCAGGTGGTGGAGCTGGAGGAGCGCGGCTGGCTCCGCCAGGCCGGTGGAGTTGGCGGGTTTCCCCGCGGTGGCGGTTTTCGCCGCGGCGGTGGGCGGGGCGTGGCCGCGGTCACGAGGTGCGTATCAGCATGCTGCGTATGCTGTATAAGCTGATGCTGTGGAACAGCAGCATCAGCAGCATCACCAGCATCAGCCACGAGGGCCGTGACACTGACGGCCACGCCGACTCTCGCCCGCGTGTCCGAAGCGGCGAAGTACTTGTCCGCCTCGGCTGCCAATGCTCGGGGTTCCGTTAGCCCGGTCCCGGCCAACGCGAGGCAAACCTGCGCTGGAAGTTGCCGACGGAAAAGCGCCCGGAATAGAGAACCGGGGGCTTCGTCGCCCAACAGTGACAGCATATGGTCCATTCGGACCGACAGGCGCGTGTCACCGAGCTCGGGGAGATCCAGGAGGCGGTCGGCCCATGCGTCGTCCGTGAGGCCGAACGTGGCTAGGAGTAGCCGCTTAAGTGCCTCGTACTTGTGGCCGTCCGGTGGGTGGCGAAGGACGGACAAAACTCGAGCGGCCGTGCCGGGCCCGAGGGAGGCGACGACGTGGCAATAGCGCGTGTCATCGCCGGTGAGGCGCCGAAGCTGAAATTGGGCTTCTGCCTGGATGAACCAGACTTTGGCCTGAGCCTCCCAAAATTCGGGAAGTTTGATGAAGTTGGCCATGGCAATGGCGTCGCGTGTGGAAGGATCGCTCCGGCAGATCCAACGTCGAGGGGGTCACCAGTAAAGCGCGGCATTACGCGCGCTGCTTGCGAGCAAGGAGGAAGCGGACAAGCGGTAACTTACAAGCGTCTTTATTTCAGGAGCTCACTGTAACACTGGCCCGCTCCGGGCTGCACGCCCGGTGTATATCATGAGGCCACGCCTACCCCTCGGGCGTGGCCACCGCCCACTTGGTGCGCGGAATGATGTCACCACGCCAGTGGGCTTTTGTGTCCGCCACAGTGCCAAAACCTGAGACTGTGACGAGCCCATTCTCTTCACAGGGGAAAGTCGGAGATTCTAAGTTTGAGAAGGTTTTTGGACTTTGTTGAGGGCTCGATTATTATATGCATGAACGTGAAGGTCTTCTCATCCCTGTCTGATTTTGTCCTTTTCTCCTTTCCCCCTTCTCTCTTTGCGTCCTTCTCTCTGTCATTCCTTTCGCTTTGCTTGCTGACGTGCTTCGTCTATTCAATTCTCACCACACCATTCATTCTCCGTTATCCTTGACCTTTCCACCTCGTGTTCGAAGGTGAATTATTTGTCGGGAATCAAACCAATTGCATTTGATTATTTAAATTCCGTATGCAGAACGGAAACTAGAGTTCATATAATGCCGTACCCCATGCAGTGTTTAATGCAGGTCATATAAAAAATTATGTTAGTTTAGTGACGATGCAGTATCTTATACACCACCTAATTCATCATGTCCATGTATTGCCAAACGGAAGGGCTTTGGAAGTGACAAAAAAGCATTTTCTGTTCTCATGTTCAAGCATATCATTCAACTGAAATACAACAGAGACTTTAAAAGTCGTAAAAAAAAAAAAATCTCGATGCTTCCCACTGTAGATGCAGTCAGTGCCTCATACACCACCTAATTTATCATGGTATCAGTAGTATTGCTAAACGGAAGGGTTTTGAAAGTGACAAAAAAGCATTTTGTGTTCTCGTGTTCAAGCATATCATTCAAATGAAATACAACAGAGACTTTAAAAGTCGTAAAAATAAATAAATCTGGATGCCTACCACTGTAGATGCAGTCAGTTCTCCTTATACACCACCTAAACATGTTATTCGTGCCTGTTGTTTGTGTCCTTTATGACATCCTTAAAAACAGTAGGTTTCCTGTTTGGAAGATTTTTCAATTTTGTTTGACTGCCAGCCAGGTAGACAGAGCAAAACATCATTTCACTTCTCTGCGCATTATCGGGACAAATACAGGGTCAAAGTACTGCTAAACTGCAGGTTCGTTTAACGATTCATGTTTCAAATATTGTTCAAAATATTGTTCGGTTCTCCCATGTCCTGACTGAAACTGGAACCCTTCGCGCTGCGCTCCCCTCCTGCTCCTCATACAACCATGACACCGGCGTTTCAGCTGTGGACCAGCGACATCATTGGTGGCACGTATTCAAGGCGTCTCCTGGCAGGACACCCGGACGCTGTCGATGAGGCGGAGGTTCCAGCGACGCAGCTAGCAAATAACATTCAAGTGAAATCAAGTTGTTCACGATCATTAACAGACATTTGTGGATGGACAGACAGACAGTGAACAAATTGCTTGACCTCACGTTTTGCTTCGTGTGTTCAGGTTAGTTTGGAAATAGTCGTCGCACATTCCTGAACCACCTCAAACAAGGAAATGCGGCCATTTGTCCCAACATTGCCACGGTGCACTCCCGGGTTAATTTTTGCTACAACTTTAAGCACCAATCTTCTTGATGTTTTACTGGAGTCTAAATAACGTGATTTTGATTGGGTTTAGGAAGGGATTTTGATTGGGTTTTGACTGTTTGGGAAGGGAAAAGCTATTTTCTCGTCCACGCAGCTTTTGCCCAAGATCGGAGCCTGAAAACTGCAACAACAGGCTTTGTTATTACAGGCGAGGGGTCGTTTCTGCCGTCTTTGTTCAGTTCCCAGATCAGACAATCCAAGTGAGTATAGATATATTTTATGATACACAAACTCACCCAGCAGCGAAGAAGATTGATGTGGGAAACGCTGTAGGTAGAGTGGGTATACTGGGCTGTAATTCTGCTCCATGGCTCAGCAGCAAATGCACCAGTGGAATGTGCTGCAACCGCACAGCCACAAGCAAGGGGCGCAACACGTCCTGCTCAGGATTGGCACCTGCCTCAAGAAGGATGCGTGCACTTTCGTCGTCCCCATTTGCCACGGCGAAGAAGAGGGGCGTAGAACGACGGTCGGCGTAGAGTCGTGACCGCTCGGCTGAGAGTACGACGTTCACGTCGAACCCGTGCGCAATGAGGAGAGAGAGGACGGACGAGTGCTCCCCTTGTGCTGCGAGATGCATTGGGCTAATTCCACTTTGCTTCACCAAAGCCATATCTGTCACCGGCAGCAACATCTCCACGATGCTTGAAAAAGAATGAAGGAAAAGATTTCCTCTTTGCTTTTCAGCATAAGAGTTGTATACATTCAAATAATGTGGCCTGTAACTATCCAAATGATGAGCACAGAGCCCCTAAGTTATCATTATCAAACATGTAAAAAAAAACAATTTAGTGTTGTCTAAGTATCATGGAGGAGGTTCTACAGATATTACATACATGACAAATACATTAGGAGACGCTGGTGCACCTATACATCAAGTATAAGGACAAGTGGAGACAATGGACCAAAACAGCACAGTATATTGGATTTAAACCAGCGATTTCAGCATCATGAAATACGTAGAAAGATGGGAACATAAAACAATGCAAATCAATTACAAGTAATTATGCACTGATAACTAGGAGCCGGGTTTGTAAGATATCGTGTCCTGATCAGGGGATAGAGCGCTGCTGGAGCGCAAGTCGGTGAATTTTTCCTTCCATATTAGTGGTTTTCTGGCATGTGCTCCAAACAGGCGAGTGAGGAAGCGAGGCCTGGAGACTCCACTGGCAGCAAGGTGCAGCCGAGAGAGATAGAGACAGAGCCTCAGGCTCGCCAAGCTTTTATTAGCTCCCTTTGCCCCACCTAGCTTATACACCTCCTGGGCCAGACCAGACTTGCCTGTCTAAGCGGGGCAGAGACCAAATGTCACAGGCACAGCCCTGACCACTTACTCTGTCGCTTGAGCCCTCATGACAGATGGGGACCCAGCCAATCACCAACGCCCATCCAGAGGCTTGGTCACATATAGACCCACGAAGTTCCGTCACCCCGCCATATCACCTCTGACCCAACCCGGACCAGAACCACTTTTCATACAAGGAGATACACAGGACAATATACCATTATCACGTCCAACCATCAAGTTGGACAACACCGGATCCCCTACCCCGCCCCCAGTGGCAATACAAAGGACGACTTCACACTAAACCGACATTGATTCAGGGACAGTAAGGCAAACTGACCTTGATTCAGGAACAGAAAGGTATATCCTTTTTGGCAAATGTGAAATGGGCTCAGGCCTTATTTCTATCTGTGAACTCCTCTCCATGAACGTAACAATATTGTACACTGAAAAATGTAAACATTTCACACACCTGTCATTGCCCTTGGCAGCAGAAATATGCAAAGGCAAGAGTTGGTCACGTGTATATTTGTTGGCACTAACTCCAATGTCCAGAAGATGTTCCACCACATCCTTGTGCTCGTTCTTGCTTGCTTCGTAGAGCACTGTGGCTCCATCTTGGGCATCCGTGTCCTTAAGGCCACCTATTCATGAGAAACACAGTTACTTGCACCAGTTTTGAGCAGTTTGTTCCAGGTCCTGCACATTGACTGCTCAATGTGTGTCACATATGCACATAAATGCAAAAGTACCAAAACGAAGAGAGCGCAAATGCTCACCGTGTCTCAGGAGGTACTTTAGGATGTCCAAACGTCCACATTCTGCAGCCAAAAACACTGGACAGAGGCCATATTTATTCTTCACCTCCACATTGGCTCCAGAGTCCACCAGTAGTTGCACTATTTTCTTGTTGTTCTTGGAGATGGCCTCGAACAGAGGAGTGTGGCCATGATTTCCATGAGCATTGACATTAGCCCCATATCTTATGAGAAGAAGAGCTGCTGAGTGATTATTGATTTCACATGCTAGAAGAAAAAAATAGTACATTACATGCATGGCATAGATGTATTAATTATGTTCCCAGAATAAGTATTTATTAAATTGTTCCTTTGCCTTGAGTTGTTGAAACTGGTACCTTTGTATAAGGGTTGCTCTTTCCAGGGTGTGCGCAGGTCGGGCATAGCACGAGCCTTCAGCAGGAGACGCATGCACTCCACATGTCCCTGACTTGTGGCCATGTATAGAGGTGTCTCGTTGTGAAATGATCGACGGTTTACTTGTTTGGGACAGGCTGGTAACATAAGGATTCATTCATTCATTTAATACAATCAATCTAATTAAGGAAAGGCCTCCAGAAAATTGTACTATTTCACTATTTAGGTTTTTAATATAACCTCGTTTTCACTGCTTCACAGCAGGATTCTTCATTCCATATAAAATTGTATAATCCCAACCGCCCCAATCTTTTACCATATACAGTCATGTGAAAAAGTAAGTACACCCCATGTAAAGTTTTGACTTTTTCAACATATTTCAACATACAGCTATTTGATCTTCATTTCAACAATACTGATAGATAAAGGTGATATAATGTAACAAATATCATGAAACATTTACATTTTGTAGTCCATTGCAGAATTTAAATAAATATAAATGCAAATTTCGCATGTGGAAAAAGTAAGTACACCCCAACATTTATCACTACTTCAAATACCTAAAATTAGAATCAGGTGCACCAGCTCAGGTGCAAATGATTATAACATCGTCAGAGAGGATCTTGGAGGAACATGTCTTATTTAAACCTCAGACATTTAGTTTGGTTTGCCTTTTGTTGTTGAAGTGTGCGGCGTCACCATGCCTAGATCAAAAGAGCTCTCCGAGGCCTTCAGAAAGAAGGTTATAGATGCCTACGAGTCTGGGAAGGGATTTAAAAAGATCTCCAAACAATTTGAAATCAATCATTCGACTGTGCGGGAGATCATCTACAAGTGGAGAAGATTCCAAACAACTGCCAACTTGTTCAGGCCAGGCCGCCCAACCAAGTTCAGCCCGAGAGCAGACCACAAGATGCTGAAAGAAGTCTCTAAGAACCCCAGAATGTCATCACGGGACCTCCAGGTATCTCTTGCCACTGTTGATGTCAAAGTGCACGAGTCTATCATTAGAAAGAGGCTGCACAAATTTGATCGACATGGGAGGTGTGCCAGGAGGAAACCTTTGCTGTCCAGAAAGAACATCAGGGCAAGACTAAAGTTTGCCAATGAACACCTAGGCAAAGACCAGCACTTATGGAACAATGTGCTCTGGACAGATGAGTCAAAGGTAGAGGTATTTGGCCACAGTACCAGAAGACATGTTTGGCGAAAACCAAATAAAGCATTTGACCACAAGAACCTGATACCAACTGTAAAGCATGGTGGTGGAAATATTATGGTTTGGGGCAGCTTTGCTGCATCAGGGCCTGGGCAGCTCACCATCATCGAATCCACTATGAATTCTTCATTGTACCAGAGGGTGCTTGAGGATAATGTGAGGCCATCTGTCGGAAAGTTGAAGCTCAACTGAGAGGTGGACCTTGCAACATGACAACGACCCTAAACATACCTGTAAATCCACCAAGGAATGGCTGAAAAGAAAGAAATGGAGGGTTCTGGAATGGCCAAGTCAAAGCCCGGATCTAAATCCCATCGAGATGTTGTGGGGGGATTTGAAACGAGCTGTGCATGCAAGAAACCCCTCAAACATCGCACAGCTGAAAGAATTCTGCATGGAGGAGTGGGAAAAAATTTCTCCCAGTCAATGTCAGAGACTGGTAGACAGTTATAAGAAACGCCTACTTGAGGTTGTTTCTGCCAAAGGGGGCAATACCACCGATTACAGCCAAGGGTGTACTTACTTTTTCCACAAACGAAATTTGCATTTATGTTTATTTAAATTATACAATGAACAACAAAATGTAAATGTTTCATGATATTTGTTATATTATATCACCTTTATCTATCAATATTGTTGAAATGAAGATCAAATAGCTGTATGTTGAAATATGTTGAAAAAGTCAAAACTTTACATGGGGTGTACTTACTTTTTCACGTGACTGTATATACATACATACATACATATCTATTCATAAGTATTCTACTCCCTGAGTCAATACTTTGTAGAAGCGCCTTTGTCAGAGATTACAGTTTTGAGTCTTCTTCGGTATGTCTGTATCAGTTATGCATATCTGTATTTGGGGAGTTTCTCCCATTCTACCTTGCAGATTTTTTCAACCTCTGTCAAGTTGGATGGGGAGTGTTGGTGAAAAGCAATCTTTAAGTCTGAAGCAGGTTTTCCTCAAGGATTTGGCCCCATTCAATGTTCCCTCTATCCCAGCCAAGTCTCCCAGTCCCTGCCCCCGACAAACATCCCCATAGCATCATGCTGCCATCACCATACATCACGGTAGGGATGGTGTTGGATGGGTGATGGGCTGTGCTCGGTTTCTGCCAAATGTAGTGCTTTGCATTCAGGCTTTGCATCTCATCAGACCACATAATCGTTTCCCTCATGCTCTCAGAGTCTATCACGTGCCTTTTTGCAACTCAAGGCGTGCTGTCATGTGCCTTTTCCTCAGGATGGCATCTGTCTGGCCACTCTCCCATAAAGCCAAGATTTGTGAAGGGCTGCAAAGACTGTTGTTCTTCCGGCAGGTTCTCCTATCTCAGCTAATAAACTCTGTAGTTCTGTCAGAGTGGTCAGTAGTGTATATATGTTGCTTCTGGGACACTCTCATTTTCCCATTGACTTACATGTTAATTTTTCCCCTCCCTCATTGCCCCTAAACACCTCTATTTCTCTCACCCTGTTCTTTACGAACCTTCTAACCTTTTGACATGTTATCCTTATTCATTAGACCACTTAAACAATGGTCCTTCTGTGTGAACCTGTGATCCTTCTGACCTTATGGACCTTTTAACCTTTTACTCTTAATAGCATCTGGTGAATCATCTTTGGCCCACTCAAACAACGACCCTACAAATATTTGTTTATGCGTGGGAAATAATTTAATTCTCTTGCCACTCCCTTCACCATCTAATATATTAACAAAAAAGATGTTTGAGTTTGGTTCTTTATTAAGATATTTTAACTGAGCTAAGATAAAATGGTAAACCTCCCTCAATGTTCTTGTTTGAGCGCCTCCAATGCCACATACCATTTTTAAATTAAAGTATATATTTTCCTGACAACCATCAAAGTTTTCCGTCCACTCAAAAATATTTCCATCTTTTTTACCCAATTCACCGGTATTTAAATTAATTCTCTTATTTGTTTTGTAAATTGTTTTACCAGTTGTCTTTTCAATTATACCTATTTGATATTTTTCACATTCGTTATGTTTACCATTTATATACCAAGGTTGATTACACCTCCACTCTTTAGTCTAGTTGGTACTTGGTTCTATCATTTATATAATAGTAAAAAAGGCGGCGGTAGCCCGTTAAAATCCCCAACCCCCCCTTTTTAACTTATCACTTATATATATCTTATCACTTATATATATCTTATCACTTATGTATATCTTATCACTTATATATATCTTATCACTTATATATATCTTATCACTTATATACTTATATAACCATAAGGGAGACTATCAATTCCATTTTCTAAAAGAAACCTCTTATCATCAAAAGCCCCCAATGCTTTCTTATTTATCTCTTCTGAATATAATTGATGTTTATAACTTCTTATTCCATTAATCTTTCGAAACTCTTCTTTCTTTGTTGTTAAACAGTTATAATAATCATTAAAGTTTATTGTTTCTTTAATGACATTTTTCTTTATGCCTTTTAACTTCTTATCAGTTTTTTCAACGTTATTCACAATGTATTTATAAGCATAAGCCTTAGACCTCAATCCCACAAATTCACTCATTACATTTCCTCCTAATTCATCCTTAAACTTTCCAATCACCTTTTTATTTTTAGAAGAGAACAACTCACTCTCTGGACTGTAATTACTAGTGTCATAGATATTAATGTCCTTTTTCATGTCTGAATAAACATCATCAGTATTAATTTGCAAAATAAAACTATCTGTATCCATATAAAGTAGATTAACATCATTTTGATATTTCTTCCTCAAGTTATTATAAAAGTAATCATACATTAATGACTTTGATAAATCAAGAATTGTTGTTCCAATATAAATAGGTTTGTTCATTTCAATACTCTCTTTAATCAAATGGATCGCACAAAAGTTCTCAGTAAAGACCTCAGCTCTAGTAAAACTCGGTCTATTAATTAATTTTGATGCTTGTTTCCAAGATGTTGATAGTCTGATATTTTGTCTTTTCTCACATTTTCCATGGTCTTACCAAAGACCGCATTATTCATCAATTTATAAAAGTCTTTCTCAAAATCTGTTTTTGACTCTGTTCTTCTTTGTGTATTAAAATCAATGTACCCCTTCAACCAATGACTTTGATTGAACTTTAGAACCCTATGGATCTTCTCTACTCTTAGACCTTTTGATAAATATTGTCGCAAATTTCTTTGGTGTAGAACATAATTTTTCTTGTTATATAATGTAGTAAGTAATTTTTCTGTTGATTCACCTATATTAAATGATTGTTGATAATCACTTAACCACTCCTTCTTTGGACTTTCCTTTTCACAAGCAAATGGGAGATCTTTGTGTAGGTTATGAAGTTCCTCTGGATATTTCAAATCGACCTCAAAATAATAACCAACCTTTGAATCATCCAATTCTTTTTGTGTAGAGATACATACATCTTGTAAAACCTTTTTGTAATCTTTTTCCTTTACCCATCTAAGTTTTCCATAAGGAAGAGCCTGAGACATTGCCCAGCCATACAGGTTGTTCGCATCATAATACATCAAGTAGGAGCTCTCTACCGATGGATCATAATTTGGAATGTACTTGTTATTTGCTTTAGCATATCTCTTTGAACAGACTTGTGAAATTCCTCCTCTCTTTGCCTTTTCAATCATCAAAAGCATATCAACATCGGTTATCAAATCCAAAGCTTGTTTTGTCATTTTTAACATCGCGCTCCAAGCCAATCCAGGAGCAGTGTAATAGTGAGCAGGATCCAATCCATATCCAGAATGACAGATTGTTCTGAAAGCCTCAAACACATCAGCCAACAAAAGCACATCAGTTTTGAGGTACAAATCGTGATACTCACCAAGATTCTTAATGTTATATTTTTTCCAAACATTTTGTGCGTGTACATAATCTTTATCAGATATATGACTATTATTTAATTTGTTATAGAAATTTTCTTTTAAAGGAAGTTGTGTTTCATTGAATCTCTCAAATGAATCCATATAGTCATAGGGGTAAATTCCCTTTTGTGTTAGAAAATCTTTATCTAAAAAATACTCTGAAAGACATGGAAACTCTTTTAGATTTTGAACCAAGTTAGCCAATGGACTTGCCATGAATTTAAATGTATCAAGAAATCTGATATGAGTAATAGGAGATGTGTGAATTGTTTTTGTGAATGAAATGTATTTCTGATCCGTGTTTGGAATTGCTGAGATACTTCCAGAAGTCTTTGAGAGTTCCTTGATAAATAGATGTGTATCATAATGAGCGTTGTTATGAAGAAAGACAGGAATGAAAGAGGGGAGTTGATAATTAATATTACAACTTTGATGAGCCGGACCTCTATATTTACCAGTGAGATGACAATGGTCTCTAACCTTTAGACCTTTACCAATTTTCTCCTCACAAATATGACAGATATTGTTTTTTATAAATTCTCTTTTTTCTTTACTTGTTAAGGACATTGGTTTATTGGTTTCTCTCATTATCTTGGTTAATCGAACACAGTCTTTTTCTAGTCGTTTCACAAACTCCTCTGGGGTATTTGAGCCTCTATACATCTCTAACTTGTTATATTTATCACCAACGGATGATTTGATATAATAACAAAAACCACAAGGAGTATGTTTTTGATATTTATTTGTGTATGATTCTTTTGGATCTGGAGAAGCAGTATCAATTTTTTCTAAAATACTTTCAAAATCAGCATATATAACAAATGGATGTTTTATTGTTTTATTTTCATATTTGAATGTGATCTTTGAGCCTTTTTTAGGCATGTTGATTACTGTTGATTTATGTTCACCACAATAATTTGAATGTTTATCTAATCTTTCTTGTGTATGGAAGAAGTTAAGACAACGCATACAAATATATATTTTATTTGTTCTTTTACATACTTGTGGTTTTATTAATTTTGTAATATCTTTGATGTATGTATAATGTGGATTTTCCTCTGAATTAAAATATAGAAGATTAATATGAGTTTGTTTACAATTGTCAGAAAGCTTTAAAACCTGAATGTTGTTTGTTTCTGTTAGACCATAAACATTAACTGATAAATTATTCATCTTTTCAAATTTAGGAATATCATTTAAAGTCATCGGAAACTTTAGATCTTTCGTATTTAATGTATTCTCATATTTTTTATAATGAGATACTCTTTCATCATGAAAATGTGGAGGATGTAAGTGTGCTAAAATAGACCAGAGAAAACATTTATTGTCTTTATTTTTGATATTGATAACTGCTTTTCTATTTTTGATAACACTGGGTAAATCAATGTAAGAAGAAGCTTTTAGAGGATCTGATTTAAGAATATGAATGTCTATGTAAATAATTTTTCCTATATTGAATCCACTTCCTACGATTCAATTATCCACATCTTGCTCTTGTTTAATAAGTTCATCATAGACTCCTGATGTTTTAAAATCTTGATATGAAGATATAAAGTGTGGCTCAGTTCTCATGTATGGTGTATCTATAACTCCTTTATCCTTTGTCATTTCTAATTTTACCCCCATATAAAATTTAAGTGGTTTCATTTCTTTTAGTGTTTTTTCAATCAATGTTTGAACAGCAGGTTTGACTATTTCTACAGCATCAACTATAGACTTTGGTTCGGGAGGTTTGAAGTTAAAGATTCGAATCCTGATATGTCGTTTGAAAGCACCATCAGTATTTTTAATAGTAAACAATTTTGACAAGTGTTTGTTAGTTTTAAGATGGGCTTTAAACCCCTTCTTGAGGATGGTTGTTTTACAGACCTTACAATGTTTTGTTTTAGGTGGAAGAGGGGAAAGTTTGTTAAGAACGTTGTATGTATGTTTTGCGGTGAGAATATGTTGTTTATAATATTTTACTTCCTTCTCGCAAGTATCACAATAAACCATATTTATAGCGTGAGAAAACGTGGTGTTTTATATATATCACTGTGCTTAAAATAAAACACTTTTGAGCTTTACAGCTCCGTTTTATATATATCGCTGTGCTTAAACTAAAACACTTTTTCACTCAGAATCATCTAAGTCATAACTATCACATGAATACTCAGAATCATACTCAGAGTCATCAATAAAGCTACTCTCATAACTATAATTTGAGCACAAACAATTAGTATCATAACTATCATCTGTGTTCAATGAAATACTATCATCACCATCGTCCGAGTTCAATGAAATACTATCATCACTATCGTCCGAGTTCAATGAAATAGTAAAATCTTCACTGCTGTAATGACTCATATTTAATTAGCAGAAAAAACCTTTCCATCTATACCAATATACTTTCTTTCATTAACGGATTCAATCTCTACATTTTTAATATCAAAAGTTATCTTTAAATAATCTCTAACTATCATAGAACGAAATGACATTTCACCAGAAATATTAACATCATTCATTTTACTTAGATCTACACCCTTTGGATTATTAAAGTAAATACAAATTTCTCCACGAGTATTGTTGATGGTCTTATCATTCTTTTTCAAAGTATCGTGGTCAATCACTTTTTCAAGCTTTGAATAAATTGCCAGGAGTAGAGGAGAAACTTTTGTTAGATTTACTTTAATGGATGTCTTTCCAGGTATAGTTAGAGCTCTTCCTTTAAATGAAATAGAGGGGCTCATGTTATTTTCCATAACTGGTTTTACCCAAAAATTTCCATATTTATCTTTGTTCAATTTAACATTTTTGACATATTTTTCTATATCTTTCACCGAAGTAGAGATTGATTGAAATTTGTCTTTTGTGCTTTGAAACATTGTATTTATTAATGAATAAACTTGCATTTAGTTTAAGTAAAAATTTACCACATAAATATGATAAGTTCTGAAGGATATTTAGAATTTCCAGACTCTCCATATGATAAATTAGAGAATTGTCCGGCTTGTGATAGAGTGGGGCTTAATGATGAGGATTCATATAAACAATGTTTATTCTGTGATTATATTCTAATTAATGATAATAAGAAATATAAAAAAACATATAACTCTTTTAAATTAAAACCAAAAATGAATTACTTTACAAGATTAATAAGAGAGATGAATGTTAAGCATTATGGTGATAATACACCATTTCTTACAAGGAAAGAGACTCTTTGTATTGAGGAAATGTATAAGGGTTTAATGATATTTATTATTCAAAATAATTTTCATGGAAATGTTAATACAAGATACTACATAAATAAAATAATGAATTATTTTGAAATTAAACCCGAACTCAGGATAAAATATAGAGTTTCTAAAATAGCTCAAAAAAAGTTGGATGACTTGTTTTCCAAATATATAAATGAATGATTTTTTACCCGTTTGGGAAAATAAGATAAAATTTAATAACCATAAAAACATTCCAAATTCATTGAGATGTCTAAAAGTTGGTTCAAGCGGATGTGGAAAAACCTGTTTGCTTTTAAAGATGCTCCTTACCCCCAACTTTTTAGATTATGATAATTTAATAATTTTTACGAAGTCAAGTTTTCAACCCGAGTATCAACTACTCTCACAGGGTTTTAATGCAGGTCTTAAAAAGGAAGACATTATCGGTTTATTTAAACTTCAAAACAAACTAAATGATTATAACATTGAGGATATAATACAACTATTTTGTGATACACAGAAACCTAAACCAAAACCCATAACTTGTATTCTCAGTGATAATACGGATGATATACCTTCACCTCAAGATTTAGATAAATCAAAAAAGAACCTCGTCATCTTTGATGATTGTGTTAATGAGAGAAACCAAACAGTAATGGATAGCTACTATACAAGAGGGAGACATTCTTCTTGTAATTGTACTTATCTTAGTCAGTCATATTTTCAACTCCCTCGACGCTCAATAAGAAACAATGCTAATACTTTTATTTTATTTAAGTTAAATTCAATAGATGTAAATAATTTTTGGAGAGATAATTGCTCTACGTTATGTAGTAAAAAAGAATTTGAAAATTATATGAAACACACGATTGGAAAATATAAATATATTGTTGTGAAACAAGATGAGATATTAAAGGATGTATTTTTATTTTAAACATAATTACATCTATAAATGACAACAATTATTATTAACCTTGTGGGTAAATCTGCTTCTGGAAAGAACTTTCATAAATCTAAACTTTTGAATAGTAAAAATGAAAAGTTTGTAAGTTTTTTTAAAAAACACCCTATGATTCGTTTTGTGAGTACTACAACCAGAGCAAAGCGACCAGGAGAAGTAGAAGGGAAAGATTATTACTACATTTCAATGGAGGAACATATGCGATTGAGGAACGAAGGTCAAATATTTGAGGAGGTCTCTCTTGGTTCTACAAAATATTCACATTGTAAGAGTGAGTTAAATAAAGTAAAATCTAATGGTCTTGGGATTTTAGAAACTAATCCTGAAGGAATGAGACAAATTATTAAACAATTGTGTGGTGATGGAGTTAAGATTTTATCATTCGGTTTTGATATCGATGAGGAGACTCAACGCAAACGTATGAAAAGCAGAGATACAAGTATTAGTGAAGAAGAAATAACAACTCGTATTAATACCAATAAAGAATTTGATGAAATATTTAAAGAAAAAGATTTATTTCAACACATTTACTATAATGATGAAGAAAAGGAAAATTTTCCCATTGACCTTTACAATTCATTAAATGATATTTTTCAATAAATAAATACAGAAAATGAATACCGAAGAAAGAGAAAGAAAGTTTAAGGAACATCAACAATTAGTTTCAAAAGTTGTTAAACAACAGGAAGAGATAAAGAAGAAACGGAGACAGAAACTAACTGGTGAAGAAGCCTTTGAAAGAAAACAAGAGAAATTCTTTAAACCACTTTTGAAAACTCAACACTCACCTACAGTTCCCACGGTAGAATTTACTCCAAAAAAACTTCAAATGCTCAAAGATTTTAGTCAGATAACAAAACAAGAACTTGGTGAATTAGAATATGATGACGAGGGATTATTTCGGAAACTTGAGGAGGTAAATCAACCCCCTAATTATGTTGTGGAAGCTCTTCAAAACAATGAATATTCGGCGGGTTCAAAAACCAGAGCAGGTCTCATTCCAACAGAAGAACCAGCAGTGTTTCATCTTGTGGAAGAAAAGGTATTGATATTTAATGATGAATTGATGTTCTTGAGTTCTACTCAACCAAATGTTAAATTAACTCCAAGATTAATGTTTCTTCTAACAAACCCCGGATTCAGCGGTTCAAAATATTTTGAGGAACCACTTGATATGGAAAGAGAGGAAGATAGGGTATATATTGAGTTGTTAAATGCACTTGATTATGGAGTTTCTGTTGCTGGTAAAAGTAAGAAGAATGAGAAGGAGAAACATATTATTGATGCTTTAAGTAAACTTGGTTCAGGTGTTAGTTTTCTTCCAAATGACCCATCACAATTAGTTAATAGGCTATTATTGTTGTTAGGTAGTAAGAAGGCTGGAAACAACAATTGTTTTAATGAATCCTCAGCCATTTTAGATCAGTTGATGAATATGAAAATAATTAATAAATGTCAATACAAAGATATTTTATTAGATATTAAATAAGATGAGAAGCACAATTCTTAGTTTTAATTTCACAACGAGCGATTACACAGCTTCATTCCCTTACCCACTACAACTTGACCCCCTTACCTCATATGAGGCATCTTTATTGTCGATGGAAACTTATAATACCTTGTTTAATATCACAGAGAAAAACAACAAGTTTAGTTATAATCCATAATTAAAAAGTTGATTTCACGATTGAAAATTCGTTTAGAGAGCTATTGGGTTTCTCTTCAAAAAAGATTGAAAATAACGGGACGTTTTACAGTGATAATGTTATCCAAATATCCTCCGGTATAAATTCAGTATTAATTCATTGTGATTTGATTGATGGTGCTTATAACGATGGAATAAGAACAAATACAATATTTTCATTCAGTGCATACTCAACCCCGATTGGTTATAAATTTAATATGGAACCAAAAAATCTTGTCTATTTACCTGTGTCAGGAAAAACCATATACAGAGTAAATTTTAGGATAACCGACCAAGATAATCGTATGATATCCTTTAATGATGAAATTATATCCATCAGAATTCACCTACGTGAAGTTTTTCAATAAATAAATAATGGTTATTGTGAGAAAACACGAGTTGGGAAAATATAAAATAATTACAGGGGAGGGCATGTACCTTTCACCATACTATACAAGGTATGTGGGTAGAGGATACTATAAACCAAAGAGACAACGAGGTGTAGGTCATCAATTTCGAAATAAAGGAGATGGGATAATTGATACTCTAATGGGTATTGGTTCAACCATCCTTAAACATAAAGACCTAATTGGTTCAACTGCTTCTGCCGTGGGTTCAGTTGCGGGTGCTATAAAGAGTATAAAAGATGCTCAAAAGGAGTCTCATAAATTACAAGCAATCAAAGAAATAAAAAAAGGTAAAACTCAACTATCTTCACAAGAACGACAAAAAATCATTAAAATACTTGGGTCAGGGTTTCAACGATTTTAATACTATATAAATACAAGTATGGAAGCGATTGATAGTATCTATGATTGGGATGATACAATTATCATTTCAAACTCCACGAAAAAGGAAGACTATTTTAAGGTAAATGCTATAACAGGAACAGACTGGAATTCAAACGGAACAAAAAGTTTTGAAATAAATAATCAACAAACTTACTTGAATATAGCTGATAGTTTCTTGCTGTGTAAATTTAAATTCACTAAGGCTGCGAATAATACTAATGCTACACTCGTAAATGATTTCTTCTGGAAAATGTTTGACAGTGTCCGCCTGTATATTGGAACACAAGAGGTTGAAGCGGTTGATTATGTCTCTGCTACATCTGAAATGATGAAATTTACACTATATTCGTTTAGTGATAGAATGGGTAAGGAAGCTGTTGAAGGTTTTATTCCTGATACGTCAACGGGTACAAACGCAGACCCTGGTTATAGTCAAAGGAAGTCAATGTATAATGATGACGCCAAAGCTGAGAATAGTTTTACCGTAGCAGTACCTCTGAAAGGTATATTTGGATTTTGTGATTATGATAAAGTTTTGTATGGGCTTAAAATTAGATTTCAACTACAAAGGAATGATAATGTAAATAGATTGCTTTTTGGGGTTGAAAATGCTTTTGGAGAAAATAATAAATTTGTTATTAATGATTTGTGTTGGTATATCAGTGAATATACTCCTAATCTTAAAACGGAAGAGATGTTAAATAGAAGACTTAACTCAAAGAAACCGCTAAATGTATCATACCTTAAAAGAAGATGTCAACACGTTAAACTGGAACACACTACCTACACTTGGAATTTGGGTGTTCTTCAAGGAAAGCCACGATACCTCTGGCTCATTTTTTAAAAACCAGATGGAGAGGACGGTACTGATAAGAATAATGCCCTGAGTGATAATGCTAAGGTGAAACAACTTCGGGTTTCTCTTGATGGCACATTTTATCCGCGAGATAGATTGGAAATTGATTGGGAAAAAAATGATTATGCGGAAGCCTACAAGTCCTACCAAAAGGTGTGTGAAAGTAATGGTAATAATGATCCTATTTTGGATATGGTTGCGTTTCAAAAACTTTATACAATCTACGCAATTGACCTGAGTTCTCAAAAGGAAACTATAAAGTCTAATCGAGTGGATACTTCTCTATACATTGAAAGAGGGGAGAGTGAAGAGGTTAATGCATATTGTTTGCTTTTGGAGGAAACAGAATTACAGATTAATACAGATAATGGTGTTATGATTAATATCACATAGGTTTTTTCTCATAAATAAATGGTTGGGGTATATGTTAATCAAATCAATCTTAATAAATTAACATCTTGTATTCAAAATCAAAAGCCTTGTATTATTAATGTTAATACAATTCAAAGAAAAGGAGCTGTAAGAATTGATGTTTTACTCACACACACACAAGTAAAAACACTAAACTAGAACGGGCACTCGGTAGAGCGCATACCTTCGCCGCAGCTACTGTTCTGTACTTGGTAAAAATACGATTTTGACCTTTTCGTGACCTTGACCTTGACCTTTGACCCGATTGCTCCCAAAATCTAATCAAATGTGTCCCGTATAATAACCAATCATCCCACCAAATTTCATGCAATTCGGTTGAATACTTTTTGAGTTATGCGAATAACATACACACACACACACAGACATACAAATAAATACACAGCGATCAAAACATAACCTTCCGCTTTTGCGAAGGTAATCATCCCACCAAATTTCATGCAATTCAGTTGAATACTTTTTGAGTTATGCGAATAACATACACACACACACACAGACATACAAATAAATACACAGCGATCAAAACATAACCTTCCGCTTTTGCGAAGGTAATGATGTTGGATCACTTAAAATTAAAATGACGAAACCTATTTTAAAGAAATATTCAATAGACGAGTCAAGAGGAGGATTTCTCCCATTTCTAATTCCTTTATTTGCTGGTTTAAGTGCAGTGGGAGCATTGACTGGTGGTATTTCAGCAGCGGTAAAAACTGCTAATGAAAGGAAGGCACAACTAAAAGCTCAAAAAGAATTGTAAAGACATAACAAGGAGTTGGAGAAACAAATTAGTGGAAGTGGTGTAATTGTAGATTTTGCTCAAAAACTTGAAAGTCTACCTGATAAAGCTAGATTGTTGGTTGGAGATATGCTTTCCTCTATCGCTCAAGCGGGTGTTAAACTAACTAAACGGGGTAATGGATTGTATCTTTCTCATAAATAAATGGATAAATGGTTTAAACAATTTGGAAAGAATACAACGTCAAATATAGAACTAGCTAAGTATTGTAAAACACTAAAAATTGATAATGTGGTTATTTGTATGAGAGATGAATTAATACATATAAATAAGAATACAAAGAATATTATTATGAATTTAGACACACAGAATGGTTCTCATTGGGTTTGTATTCATAATAGTCAGGATAAATATTATTTTGATAGTTATGGTATGCCACCACCTGTTGAAGTAATACAATTCTTACAGAATGGTGTTTATCAAACATTTCAAGTTCAAGAAATTAATTCTAAATGTTGTGGTCAATTATGTTTATATGTATTATTTAAACTCAACAATAATGAAAATTTTTATGATATCATTTTAAATCTAATATAAATGACTTATGTTGGAAAAGATGGTTCTATCTTTGGAAAATCCTCTCAGGATATTGATTTATCAAATTATTATACAAAGGCACAGGCTGAACGACAAAAATATAGTGTAAGTAAAAATATTAATATGAAGAATACTTATAAATTAATCAATTATCCAAACCCTACAGATGCAAATGACTTAATTAGATTTAGTGATTTATCACAATATATATTTTTAAAGAAAACAGCACGTTTTGTTAAACAAGTAAAATTTACAACCACAACACCTGGTTATACTGACCATACACCTTTCCTCATTGAATTTAACTACCTGCTTACAATTGAATTTTATAAAGAAGGACATATAGTTAATATGCGAATTAATAAATGGGGGTATGATATGCCTGATTTAGGGTATAATTGGTCTTTTTCAATAAACATAGAAGACCTACATGATTTTAATCAGTCTCGTAAAGAAGAATATTATCCACTTGGTGAGGATAAGGATTTATGTGGAAGTACAATTAATAAACAACAAATACATGGTTTTAAGAAAAGAAAAATATATGATAGTATAGCGATGGTTAGCATGACAAAGAAGGAAGGTCATGAGATAAGGAT
Source organism: Myxine glutinosa (assembly GCF_964187855.1). Taxonomy (NCBI): domain Eukaryota; kingdom Metazoa; phylum Chordata; class Myxini; order Myxiniformes; family Myxinidae; genus Myxine; species Myxine glutinosa. Next base: position 132,120,795 of record NC_136269.1, read on the forward strand.
AGAAAGCCAAGGAATACAAACCAATTTGGTAATGGGAAGATGGGGTGGTATTACCTGTCATAATATTAATCTCACATATATTTCTGATACATAAATGGCAGGAAGAAGACTACAAGACAATTATAATTTTTGTATTCAAGGATACCTACAAGAAAAGGGTGCTCGGTATTACATACCTTATGATTTGGAGCATATACATGGGAATTTTGTCATAAAAAACTGGCCTTATACTGATATTGTTAAACCCACAAATAGAGACTTGTTTAAAGTATTAAATAAAAATGAACTTCTCAAAGTTATGAAATATAAAACTCTTTTAGAAATCGTCAACAAATCTTATTGGTATCCTATTATGAGAAAAATAATTATAGATACAAGAATATCTCAAAATCCAGATGAGTATATGTATAATATTCTTTGGGGTTTAAACTCAAGGGTAGCAAGGGATGAGGAAGGAGTTGAAGAAGAGAAGGAGAAAAGAGAGAAAAGAGAGAAGGAGGAGAGGGAACAAAGAGAGAGGGAGGAGAGGGAGATGGAAATCAGAGCGATTCAAAAAAGAGTGGATGTATTACAGCAAGAAGATCAATGTCAACTCACCGAAGAGGAAAATAAAGAAAGAATGAATGCTGTGAAAATATTGATATCAAAAATTGCTAAGATAAATGAGGAAGGAGTTAAAGAAGAGAAGGAGGAAAGAGAGAAAAAGGAGAAGGAGGAAAGGGAGAAAAAGGAGGAGGAGAGGGAGAAAAAGGAGAAGGAGGAGAGGGAGGAAAGGGAGCAAAGAGAGAGGGAGGAAAAATATAAAAAGATGGAAATCAGTGAGATTCGTAAAAGATTGAGTGTATTACAGCAAATAAATCAATCTCAACGCACCGAAGAGGAAATTAAAGAATTAACAACTCTTATGAAGATAATGGTTTCAAAAATAACAACGTCAATGTCTTCAATTTCAGGGAGGAGATTTAAACGAGAAAGTGGTGAAGAAGAAGAAGAAGAAGGAAAAGATTATGTGATTGATGATGTTGGTGTCATTGACTTTAGTTAGTTTTTATTTGTAAATAAATGGAGGAGAGAGTGAAGGCATTCCTTAGGATTCTTTATGTTTTAAAAATAAAGATTGAAATGTATATGTTGAAAACCAAAAAGGTTTTGATACTCTGTCGGAATTTTTCTGATAAATAAATATGAGTTATTGTCTCAAATGTAAAAAGAAAACTAAATCTAAAAATATCTCTTATGTTAAAGCTAAAAATAATAGAGTTTATCAAAAAGGAATATGTCAAGTATGTGGCTCTAAAAAGTGCCAATTCATCTCTCCTAAAAGAGGAGGAGACATACAAAAGTTTCTGTCAGGAAGTAAATTTACAACAACTGGAATTCCAGGGGAATTACACCTTCCAGGGTATTCTTTCTGTGGTCCAGGAACAAACTTGGATAAAAGATTAGATGAGGCTGACAATCCTAAACCTTGGTCTAAACCTACAAATAGGGTTGACGAAGTGTGTATGAAGCATGATATTGCTTATGGGAAAACCACTACGTTGACTGAAAAACATAAAGCCGACAGCGAAATGTTGTATAATTTGTCTTTGATACAAAATCCAACGTTGAGAGAGAAAGTTGATAGGTTTATTGTGAGAAATTTGATAAATGCTAAATTGAAACTTGGTCTTGGTTATTCCTCAAAAAACTATTAGGCTCTAATGATGTCATCAAGACTGAGGAGCTTTTGGCTGAAGAATTACACAAACCTATAATCACAAAGTTTAAAAGAAGGAAGGTTTATTCTAAATACACCGACCACATATGGTCCGCTGATTTAATTGAATTGAATAATGACAGGGGATACAGGTATGCTTTAACCGTTATTGATTTGAGGAGTAGATTTGCCTGGGTTGTCCCTTTAAAAAATAAAAGGGGTGATACTTTAATGTTAGCCTTTAAGCTAATATTTGATCGGGATAAAAGGAAACCAAAGAAGTTATGGACTGATGAGGGAACAGAGTTCTATAACAAAATATTCATGAAATTTCTTAAGGGGAAGGGTATTAAATTATACAGCACCTTTAATGAAGGAAAGGCAGTTGTTATTGAGCATTTTAATCGTACTTTAAAAGAGAAATTATATAAAAAATTCACACAACTCAGTTCTCAAAAATGGGTGTATTTAATTCAGGATATTGTAGATAATTACAATAATACAGTTCATTCATCAACAAAATCAAAACCATCAGAAACATTTACAAAATTAGAATATGAAAAGGAGATTAATTTGAGAAAGCCCAAGTTCAAAGTTGGTGATATTGTAAGAATATACAAATGGAAAAGCCATTTTGAGAAAGGTTATACAAAGAGATGGACGAATGAATTATTTAAAATCGTTGATGTAATGGCTACAAACCCTTGGACCTACAAATTATATGATTTAAATGGAGAAGAAATCTTGGGTTCATTTTACTCGCAAGAATTACAAAAAACACAAGTAAGCAGATAATACCCTTGAAAATAATAAATAAATAAATAAAATGTAATGGGGATACGTTTTTAAATCTGTGAACCCCAAACACAGAATCCCACAACTTTTTAGTTGGGGCTTAACTTTTGTGTGTGTATAATGGGGATACGTTTTTAAATCTGTGAACCCCAAACACAGAATCCCACAACTTTTTAGTTGGGGCTTAACTTTTGTGTGTGTATAATGGGGATACGTTTTTAAATCTGTGAACCCCAAACACAGAATCCCACAACGTTTCAGTTGGGGCTTAACTTTTGTGTGTGTATAATGGGGATACGTTTTTAAATCTGTGAACCCCAAACACAGAATCCCTCAACTTTCCAGTTGGGGCTTAACTTTTGTGTGTGTGTGTATGTGTGAGTGAGTCATAATAATATACAAACCCTAACCCAACCCCATCCCTAACCCAACCCCATCCCTAACCCAAACCCATCCCTAACCCAAACCCATCCCTAACCCAAACCCATCCCTAACCCAACCCCATCCCTAACCCAACCCATCCCTAACCCAACCCCATCCCTAACCCAACCCCATCCCTAACCCAACCCAATCCCATACCCAATCCCATCCCTAACCCAACCCCATCCCTAACCCAACCCTAACCCAACCCCATCCCTAACCCAACCCATCCCTAACCCTCACATTCAAAATCCCAACCCTAACCCAATCCCATCCCTAACCCAACCCCAACCCTAACCCTCACATTCAAAATCCCAACCCTAACCCAACCCCATCCCTAACCCAACCCCATCCCTAACCCTCACATTCAAAATCCCACCCTAACCCAATCCCATCCCTAACCCAACCCCATCCCTAACCCAACCCTAACCCAACCCCATCCCTAACCCAACCCATCCCTAACCCTCACATTCAAAATCCCAACCCTAACCCAATCCCATCCCTAACCCAACCCCAACCCTAACCCTCACATTCAAAATCCCAACCCTAACCCAACCCCATCCCTAACCCAACCCCATCCCTAACCCTCACATTCAAAATCCCACCCAAACCCTAACATAATCTTTCTTTTCTTCTTTTTTTAAATACGTATTTCTTTTTTTTCCTCTTCCTCCAATTCTGTCTTTCAAGGCTTTCAAGTTTGAAGAAGTAGAAATGGGAAGAAAGAATTTTCCAGCATTTTCTTCCTCGAACTTTCTTGATATTGCTTTAATCAAGCGTCATTAAATAATGAACATTGTTCATTGCTTTAGAATCCAAAGAGTCTCCAAGAGGAACCCCACAGGTAGAGTCTCCAAAATAAAACCAACTTTCCAAGTTCCCAAGGTATAACCACATTCCTGTTGAGCCTCCAAGATAGGTATCACATTCCGAGTCATCAAAACAAAACCCCCATTCCGAGTCTCCAAAAATATAACCATCTTTCCAAGTCCCCAAGGTAGAACCACAATTTTCAGAAATATTGGGGGTTTCCGTGATAAGTCTCACATAGTATAACTGCGGACCATCAGGGAAAACTTCCCTTTCCCAATTTTTTAGGGTTTCTATGATGTGTCTCACATAGTATAACTGCGGACCATCAGGGAGAACTCTCCTTGCCCAATTTTTTAGGGTTTCTATGATGTGTCTCACATAGTATAACTGCGGACCATCAGGGAGAACTCTCCTTGCCCAATTTTTTAGGGTTTCTATGATGTGTCTCACATAGTATAACTGCGGACCATCAGGGAGAACTCTCCTTGCCCAATTTTTTAGGGTTTCTATGATGTGTCTCACATAGTATAACTGCGGACCATCAGGGAGAATTCCCGTTTCCCAATTTTCAGAAATTTGTGGGTCTCCAATGTATGACTTGTATTCTGACTCATCAAGGTAGAACTTGTTCAGTGGGTTTTGTTTTGATAACTCACAACAAGTATCATCATGGTAAAACTCTTTTTCAGGATTTTGTGGATCTCCAAGGTATAACTCTTTGGCTGGGTCATCAAGGTAGAACTCGTTCTGGGGGTCTTGGTTGTTCAAAATGTCTTCAAACAAAAAAATAACTTCATCCCAAGTTGTGTTAAAAGCAGAATTTTCATTTCGTATCTCAGATACAATTTCCTGTGAAAGAAAATAACAATGTATTAATTTAATACAATATTTTTATTTGTATAAATCAAGCTCTATGAATATTAAAATAAACTTTGTTAACTCTTACACGAGTCTCATCTAAAAAAAAAAAAAAATTAAATAAATAAATAAATAAATAAACAAACTTACCTCCATTGATAAGAGGTTCGAGTCCAGTTCATCAATCTGAAGGTTGAGTTCTACACAGGTAGTAGGACTCCAAGGAATAGCAAAGTTATCCCATTCCATTTCGGCATAGTAGTCCATTCTCAAGTGAAGCAGAAAGCGTGTTTGAAAAAGCCTGTGTGGTCGGTGCCTTTTATAAGAAGGGCTGGGTGTGTGTCATTTCCTGTGGAAATTCCCTGGGCGTGTCTTAACTGGAAATGATGTGATGGAAATTCCCTGAAAATGATGTAATGTATTACCTGGAAATGATACAATGCTGAAGAGTTTATAAAGTGGGTGGGACTTAGCAAAAGTGGGCGGAGGTTAGCAAAAGTGGGCGGGGCTTAGTAAAAAGTGGGCGTGGCTTAACAAAAAGTGGGCGGGTTTACCAAAAAGTGGACGGAGCTTAACAAAAAGTGGGCAGAGCCTACCAAAAAGTGTGTGGCACTAGAGGCGCTCAAACAAGAACATTGAGGGAGGCTTACCATTTTATCTTAGCTCAGTTAAAATATCTTAATAAAGAACCAAACTCAAACATATTTTTTGTTAATATATTAGATGGTGAAGAGAGTGGCAAGAGAATTAAATTATTTCCCACGCATAAACAAATATTTGTAGGGTCGTTGTTTGAGTGGGCCAAAGATGATTCACCAGATGATATTAAGAGTAAAAGGTTAAAAGGTCCATAAGGTCAGAAGGATCACAGGTTCACACAGAAGGACCATTGTTTAAGTGGTCTAATGAATAAGGATAACATGTCAAAAGGTTAGAAGGTTCATAAAGAACAGGGTGAGAGAAATAGAGGTGTTTAGGGGCAATGAGGGAGGGGAAAAATTAACATGTAAGTCAATGGGAAAATGAGAGTGTCCCAGAAGCAACATATATACACTACTGTGGTCATTGGTTCAACTCCCTGACCAAGGTCCTACTTGCCTGGTTGCTCAGTTTGGTCGGATGGCCAGGTCTAGGAAGAGTCTGGGTAGTTCCATATTGCCAGTAGTGAGCTTGCCAGTAGGAAGGGTGACTGTGACACGCTGCAGGACTAAATACAATACCTGTTAAAGGGCGGATGAGCACCCTTCGGGAGCCAATGGCCCTGCAGAAATGAGATGGTGTCTCATAAAAAAAAACAAACGTCCATCCAGTTGGACCAGTTTTTTAGTTAGTAGGTTGTAGACAGCAACTGCTCAAGGTAGTACTCCCGTTCTGACTTAGTTGAGTTAAAGTGGTGCCCGGAATCATCTTACACTCTCCGTGTCAGGATTGCCGGTCTTACTTACTGTCTCACTCAAACTACAGCTACCGGGCTAGCTTCAACCTCTCTTTCTCGCAAACAAAAATCATACACTTTTCATCATACACTTTCCCTCTCTTTTATTTCAGGCCTGGCCTCGATGAGGGCTAAATAGTCCGTGCCTGGAGCGTTCAACATAAAAAAAAAACTAGAAGACGTCACGACGTCGACCGATATGCCTCCGCCCACATTACTACATCATTATAATACTTGTACCAAGTTTGATTTAAATCCATTCAGCTGTTCTCAAGTTATCACATTTTTACCTGTCATGACCTTTGACCTTTGACCTCTTGACCTCGGGACCCCAAAATCTAATCAGTTCATCTTTACATCATTCTACATAACTACCAAATTTGGTCAGAATCCCATCACTGGTTCACCAGTTGTCGGAGTAACAGGATTTTTACCTAACATGACCTCTGACCTTTGGCCTTTGACCTCGTGACACCAAAATCTAATCAGTTCATCTTTACCTCATTATACATACCTGCACCAGGTTTGATTAAGATCCCTTCAGTCATTCTCTTCAGTCATATATATATTGTTACGTTTGTGGGGGGTAGGTAAAAATATCCCATAAGAAAGGTAGGATTGTATAATTGTAGCATGGACCGTGGATGGGTAGTAGGAATCTCGATGTACTTAAGTAGGGAAACTGTAGCTTAAGATTGTTTATATATACACCACACGGGGGTGGTGTTGTGCTAATTATCGGTTGGGAATAAGGTTAGTTTTCACCAGTACGTGATTTCCCCTCTGTAATTTTCCCTTTCCATTTTGTTGACAAGGCCAGCCATGAAAACCTCCTTTGAACAACAACAACAGCAGACAAACGCCAAGCAGAGCCGATTGGACTAAGCCCCGCCCAAAGGACCTAATAAGGAAAAAGGCCACGCCCCCGGAGTGGTGTGATGGGGAGGTGTAGAAAGAGACGGCATGCCACGCCTGATTCTTTCCATTTCCTGATTATAGAGCTCACTGTGCTCTTGGGAACTTTCAACACCTGTAGAAATTATTTTATACCCTTCCCCAGATCTATGCCTCCTCACAATTATATCTCGGAGTGCTATAGACTGTTCCTCGGACTTCATGGTAAAGTTTCTACTCTGACATGCACTGTCAACTGTGGGACCTCAAAAGAAAGGTGTGTTTCTTTCTAAATCATGTCCAATCAATCAGACATTTCAAGGATGATGAAAGAAAATTGGATGCACCTGAGCTAAATTTGGAGTGTCAAAGCAAAGCGGTTGAATACTTGTTGAAGCCAGACATTTCAGCTTTTCATTTTTAATTAGCTTGTAAAAAATTCCAAAAAATGAAACATTAAACTTTGACATTATGGGGTAATATGTGTAGATCAGTGACAAAAAAAAATCGCAATTTAATTATAAATTCAG